>NC_141141.1:58010950-58183450 GCF_053477565.2 Lygodium microphyllum | reverse complement strand
GTTACAAACAAGGCTACCCAAAGGCGTACGATGCCACCCAAGTAGGTCTCATAAGAGCCACGGGTCACACTACTATGTAGTTGTTATCAACCCAAGTAGCAAGTAATATCTCCCTTTTCCTCATGATGTATATCATCATCTACCTTTGGGTAGATTAACACAAAAGCAGCCACAGTTCATCACAAATGCCCATAAGGAGGATTTAAAGAAGAACCAGATAGTCACTTATATACCCATTTCAAAAATATTTGCAAGAGATTACTAAATTCAATGGTGAGGGTATCATTTTGAAACCCCTTGTCTCTATGCTTAATTCATTCCCCTTTGACAAGGACCACCAAAAAAGCAAATGGAAGTACGAATGCCACCTCTATGTGTAGGGTTAAAGGCTATATGTGCCTAGCTATCTATATTTACTTTGTATAGAGTGCTCACACACCTATACACTATAGGTGGCAATCACCCATCACTATCACTTTATTCTTTATTCTCTCTATAATAATAGAATAAGAAAAGTCAGGTCACACATTGTGACTGTTGGAGTTTCCACATATCATCTTGCTTGAGCCTCCATAGCTCTTATTTCCTCTTGCTTCCACTTGTACTCTCACCCCTACTCCACTTTCCAAATGGTATCATATCAAGCATTTAAAGAGCTTCATCGACCTTTGCTTCAACATGGGAAAGCAAATTCATTCATAGTTTCAATGGCACCTACTCATTGAGATATGCATCAATCCCTTTGCTTCTTTGATCATCCCCACACCTACCAAGCTTGTTGAGGAACTTTCAGGCATTGCTTTGAGCCTTCTCCAATGATCATTGAGCTCTAGTAGCAACAACAATATCCCTAGAGATGGGATGTGTGAATTGTGTCTATTGACTTAATTGCTCCTCCTCAATCCTCTCTAGTCCTACTTTAGCTCGAGCTTGGTAGTCCTTGGCATTTACTCATGGGTACTTATGGCTTGTTCTTCTTTAGCAGCTTTTGAAGAGATTGAAGTCATCCATTGCTCTACTGTTCAAGATGTTGTATATTATTTAGATAGCAAGTATTTGAAGTGAGAGGGTAGGGGGGAACGGAGGGAAATTTCTTCCCTCCTTTCTCTCATAAGAGAACAAATTTTCCCCCTTTTCAAACCTTCTTTCCTTCTTAAAAACCAAGAAATAATATTACTAAAATTAAAATAATATATAATTAATTAAATTTAATTACTAATAAAAAATTGCTTTTCAAAAAGTTTTAATAAATTATTAACAAGTGATTTCCAAGAGCATCGTTATATAAAAATAGATATAAATTTAAGAAATTTTCAAAAATAAAAAAGGTTATCCTTGTATTAGGAAATTTCCAAAAAGTATTTCCATCGAAAGTAACATCCAAATTTATTAAAAATTAATAGTAATATTGATCACATAAAATTAGATAACTGTCATTTATGAAGGAAATTATTACTTTAGAAATTAAAACGATGTCATTTGTCAAGAAATGATTGCTATGAAAAAAAGTATCATTACAAATAGATAATTTCAAGTCAATTTCTTCCACCATTTAGTTTAAAAGACAAATATCATTGTTTTTTTTCCTAGTTAAATTAATTAATGTAGGGAAAGCATATATGTATCGCATTCTACATAAGATATATACATACATATCAACTTTAGTGATGTTATTCATTAGCAAAATATTTGCCAAAAATTGTTGTATGATAAGTGAGATGAAATTCTCCTTAATTAAATATTCGCATTGTCTAAAAAAAGACTGTTTGTCTTAGTCAATTTTATGAGATTAATTGTGATCGTTGCGAATCCTCTAAAATACTAATAATCCTCTATACTTTTCACAAAGCCAAGCAAGATTAGGATAACTTGCCTTCCCCCAATGCCAAGTGCAAGCCCTTCACCCAAAGTTAAATAATACTACCTAAGATGGTCAACCACCACTTAGGTATATTTGGTTTTCCATATAGGAAGGTTCCCCCTTATGGCGAGCACAAACTAGTGGGGCTTTGGTCAGATGTTGTAATCATTGCATCCCATCCTTTGATAGGGAAAGAAACCTATACTAGCTTGACGAGGTTTAGCATTGAAAGACCTAAGATGAACAAGGTAAGGTGTCAACTTAGGTTTTGGGTTGGTTTTAGCAATAATACAAATGCCTTGTTTATGAAGGAATGTCTTCATGTTTGTGCTTAAGAGGGCATGTGAATGAACCATGTGTAGAAAGCTATTTTTATATATCTTACAATAGATTAGCATGCTTGTTTTAAAAATGAAAGTATGCCTCATTCAAAATAGAAAAGCAAGTGGGTAGCATCCCCGATTAAACTATCCCATTGTCGAGTGGACTTAGTTAGCCGCATGGCTTCTCACAATTATTACAAACAAGCCACTAAATGTGACTCCGATGATTGAGTTCTAAAGCTAGCATAGCACTATTTTGGGAGGTTGCTATGAGACTATTCCTTATGGGCAAAGGGATCGAGGCTTAGCTCCCCCTTGTTTCTCACTCTTGTTGAACCAAATGCAATTCTTGCTGGCATCGAGTCTTTGGCAACTTGTGTAATAGTGACCACCTTAGCTCGATGCTAGTATGCCATTAGAGATCATAGATGTGTCATTAGGAACCTACAAGTCGATCCTTGTGGGTTGAGGTCAAGATGCTTTGCTTGTGAGACTGAACTAGGGAACACCTAGTTGCCTAAATCCACATGTTCATGGATGGCACATATGATGACGTCTTGGATTGGATCCCTAGATGGCTACCAAACTCCCTACCTGATGAAGAAGGATCAGGATGTCTCAATCAGTAAGTTGGTAAAGTTTTTTTTTGTCTACCTTATCATTTGTTAAAACCAGAACCAATAAGTTGGTAGCTACCAAATTGATGTTGCTTTGAGCAACTCTTACTCAAACCATGTGCCTTCTAACACTTGCCTCATTTGTGGTAGCTACCATCATTAAGCTAGTAGCTATGAATTATAACACCATAAGTTGGTAAGTTTATCTAGCTTACTTCATAAAACTACCACCAATACCAACTTCATGCTATTTTCAGCACGTAGCAATCAAAACTAATGCCTTCTAGTGCCTATCTCGATTGTTGGTAGGCTACCATTAGTAAGCTACTAGCTACATATTATAAGTTGGTAGTAGCCACCACCAAGCTGGTGAGTTTGTTCTTTAAACTGTCACCAGTAAGTTTGTAGCTACCAATTGCATGTTGCTAAGGACTACTCAAAACAAATATCTATCACCAATAAGGTGGTACCTACCACTAGTAAGCTGGTATTTACCATCTCTAGATTGATAGCTATCTCTCAAAACCACCACCACCAAGCTGGTGAGTTTGTTCTTTAAACTATCACCAATAAGTTTGTAGCTACAATTGCATGTTGCTAGGGACTACTCAATACAAATATCTATCACCAATAAGGTGGTACCTACTACTAGTAAGCTGGTAGTTACCATCTCTAGATTGATAGCTATCCCTCAAAACCATGTTTTGCACACACATACTTCTGAAACAACTACACACACACACACACACACACACACACACATCAAGACTTGATAAAAAATTGTTTAGCAAAAATACATATTCAACTTATGCAATAGTCTCCAATAAAGGGTTTCATTTACATATACTACAAAGCCAAAACAAGTTGATATAGCTTTCTCAATGAAAATACATATTCAACTATGCAATGGTCTCCGATAAAGGGTTTCACTTACATATACCACAAAGCTAGAACAAGACGATATAGCTTTCTTAATGACCCTGATCCATGTAGAAATATTTCCATTTTTTCATAACCCCGATGCTCTTTGCATCAATTTCAATCTCCAATTGAAAGGTGCCTATGCAATGTAAGTAATAAGAAACTCTAAGCCATTAAAAGAACCAGGAAAGCATAGTGAAGGTGATATATTTTCCCACCTTCTATGGGTTTTGATTCATAACTATTTCACTTACAATATGGTGCAATCGAGATTCAACATAGCATTGTAAAGAATGTGATCAACCAAAACTATACTAGTTGGGTTGTATCTGGGGAAGGATTCCCAAAAACTCTATAACTTATTATAGAAGATGGGTCTTTCATTGTCAATATTGAACAATTCCTCTTTGTTTCATTGCTCTTGTGTGAATGCAATTTTAATTTGATGACAAGATTTTGGAAAGCACCATGTTAGCATATTTCTAGCCTTAGGATGCATGACACATCCAATAAATTTTTTTAAAATTCTCAAGGCACTACTCTAAGAAGTCACATACATCTGACTACATAGGAACATATGTTCTCTTTCTATGCTGAATGTGCTACTTTCATGAATTGGAAGAATGCACACAAGGCCCTCCATATGAGGAAAACATGAGCACGCCATTGAGATCTAATATCAATGTAGATTTGACTCAAAGTCCTAATGATTTACGTCTTTCCAAGCTTGATACCTAACATGGATGTCATTCATTTCACAAGTTTTTAGTTGGACATCTATTTCACTCTTCTTCATCAAACACTTTTCCTCCCCCCTTTGGCCTCAACATGATGGCGTGAAAGGTGGTGCTTGCTTCTTCTTCAACCTTTTGACAGTGAGAGGGGGAGGTCTTATTCTCTTGGCGCTTACAACATTATTGTCATTGTATTTATATGATCATGTATTTGCATCATTATCTATTAGCATCTCGATGATCATGCTTGTAAAAGGGTTCTTGGGCAAGTGAACAATTCTTCCATCAAAGCACTGCTCAAGCCATACCACTAGACTATGGATTTCATTCTATTTGAGCATGACACTTTGCATTACCACCTGCACCTCCCATGCATTGGCATTTGGTTTGTGTGAAATTGAGCACTTTGGTATGGAGGAAAGCTTACATGATAAGATGAGGAGCTACAAGCATGAGAAAGTAAGAGAGAGTAAGAGAGCAACACACAGACACATGTGCATGCGGAGAGAGGACTAAGAAGTTGCTTTCCCTTTTTATGTTCACTTTGGCTAATCTCTTTTTAGTTTTCATTTTAGTGTTTCTCTTTCCTAACTAAGCTCCATCCATTGTAAACAACCCTCAAAGGCTAATCCCTCCTATCTTTGTTTGAACTCTCATCATGACATCAATTGTAATGAAAAGAGGATCTTCATCCATGTATTGCTCGACTTTGAAAAGACTCAGGGAATAGAAGGTTTGATTTCCTTCTATTTGATGTCTTCTACTAAGGACAATCCATGAAAAGATAAGTATTGCTATATTTAGAGCATGTCTTCTGCCAAGGACAATCCACAAAAAGATAAGTATTGCTATATTCAAGTAGGATTTGTTGAAATGGGATTCTTGATGCATTGATATTGGCTCTAGGACCAATGGGTCTAACTTCTAGATAGGCTATTAGGGCAAGGGGCTACTTTTCCATATGGGAGTCCTATATCATCTTGGTATTGATTCAACACGATTCTATGGAGCGTTTTGTTGTAAACTTGGTTCATTGCTATCCTAGAACAAAAGAACAATGTTTTGGGCTAATCAAGATGCTTATTCTTGATCTAGAATGGGGTGTTTTATGAATGTAAAAGTTGAATAAGTGCCAGGCCATTATGTATATGAACAAGACTATTCTTGTTGCATAAAATGGACACTTATACTCATTCACTATGGTTTATGTTGAGCAAATGTCTCCAAAATTGAGGTATATATTGTACATGTATCAGGTGTTTGCTTTTATAGAATATAGTGGATGTAGACAAGCTTTGAACCTATTTGTCTACCTTATTTGTAAGATAAACTTTATATATACTCGGTTTTAAGACAAATAACTCTAAAAATTTTACTTATCTTTTGTAAGTTCTTGCTTTGTTCTCTCCTTGCCATCACTTTACTATTTTTAGTAAATACTATTTATGGTTGTTGCTATTTTTGATATCTTGTAAATCTAATGCTATCAATAACTCCTAGTACCCTTAGCAGCTTCCTTCACACTTCTAAACTCTTGCAATTGCTAATTTTTAAAATTTTCATGTTAAGTGTTAAATAGACACACCCTTGCCTTTCAAACAATTCCATTTATGGTAGAGAATATCTAAATGTCTTACTACTCATATATTACTTATATGAAAAGAAATGTCTAAGACCCATTAAATTGGGCTACTTGTTGAAATAAGATATCCATTGCCTCTACAATCATGGTAAGCCCTTGGGCAACCCATTGCAACACTCTTGGTTCGATGCCTTGGTTTTTTTTAAGGGATGGGACCTTTTAGGTATAAAAGAGGATTGAGAGGTAACTTATTCACCATCTTAGGAACATTTTGGGCCTAAGAGGGGGTGTCAAGCCACTAAAATTAGGGTAGCAATAGTGTCAATTTATAAAGCATTAAATCTTATTTTATTCTCCTTAAAACAAACCTAAAAAGCAACTGATATTGATTACCAAAAATAAATTATTTTATATTTAAAAATAGTGCAAATGCTTTAAAATCATCTAAAAATAGAGTTATTTGTATGCATCCTTTTCAATATCTATATTATTCATCAATATTTTTAGCTTTCGACCACCTTCCTCACACCACTATCCACACCCCATCCAAAGCTACTCTCACCTACCGAGCTTGCAGCATGTTGCCCTATTAACATCATCTCAAAGATGTTGTAGCTAGATTTGGTCTATTATTGCTACATTTTAATTAGAGACTAGCTGCCCAATTGTGATCATCAACCCAACTCACTTCCATCATCATTGGTGACCATGTACAAGTGTGGATTATTGGATTTCAAAATTATTGCATTTCCACGTCATCATTGACATCAAGCGCACATCATCAGCATCCTTAGTGGACCCCTAGTATTGCATTTTGGATACATTATGAGTACAACACCTTCTAATATCATTCACCTAGTATTGCATTTTGGATACATTACGAGTACAACACCTTCTAATACCAATATCATTCACCTCTTCCCTAGTTCTTGAGACACATAGGTTCAAAGCTCCCTCATTGTATGGTTTAATCATTCTCATCTATCATTCTTTAGATCATGTTCATAATGTTGTCACACTTTTTGTATTCCTATGTGATTGTCATACTATGCCTTCACTTTTATGATTATAAAGAAAATGAAAAAATCCAATGTTTGAAAGAAATAAGCTTTAGACCTAAATAAGTTGTTACCATGTCCATAATTTTGATGTAGTGTGTGCTCATCTCAAAATCTTTCTTAATGGATGGTTCAACAACCACAATAACATGGGGGGGGGGGGTGTGAAGCATCTCATGTGGCATGTAGTAATGGATTAGTTCATGTTAGTGATAGGGGGGATTAGGTCATCACCAAGGGGTTGAGCATGGCTCATCTCACATAATGTTTCAGTTCACTTTAGGGTGACCCCTTGTGAAGATAATTTGTGTAATACTAGAGAGAGAGCTATTTAGGATGGAATTACTTTGTTGCTTGCCATTGTGAGGAACTTTGTAACCATCCATTATCTATTTGGGTCTCATTGTGTGACTCTCCTACCCCTCAAGAGGGTCTATGTTTGGTGTTGGAGCTTGAGAAACAACATTCCTAGACATCTCTAGTCCTCATAGTTCATTATCCGATGTGATGGTCCAAAGCCGCTCTCAAGAGAGGCAATGCTCATACACCCATTATTCAATCTTATGATCCAAATCCCTCTCAGAAGGATGTAGTATTATTGCCTTGAGATGAGAATATAGTGCATTGACATATGTAATGCTCCTCTGACTTTGCCTCCACCTCGTATAATTGGCATGTATGATCCTCTAGCACAATTCCCTTATATCTCCTTATCTTTCTCCATAGCTAGTATGACAAGGTGCTAATCTAGCCATGACACATCTAAGACTATGTGAAAGATGTGTATCATGAGATGTGCCTATATGAAATATGTGTATCTTGTACATCAAGCATGTGATAGGTCCATCCTTAGAGAGCTACAAGGAATGGGTTTGACAATGCGCCATCTTCTTCTTGAACTATTGCATGGGGTTCATTAAAGTCCTCTTAGCATCCAAACTCACATTGTCCATCCTAATCACTCAATTTAACTATAAATATTTGAGTTCAATCTAAGGATAGTCATGGCTATTATCAAATTGGTAGGAGTGCAAGTACCCTTATCCCATGCAAGCTTAACCAAGTGCACATTTGGCATTTCGGTAGTAGATATCTTCCTCCTATGTTAAGTATCCAGAGGGCGGCATAAGTACCATGTGGGGGTACCTCTACCATGGAAGCTCTCATAATCTCCAAAGAAATGTAATTGCATAAAAGGGAGCGTCTCTAACTATAAGTTTAAGAACTAATTCAATTGCCATAATCACATGGGGTACTAATTGTTACTCTTGATCATATGTGCTATCATCATGAACACATAGTCTCTACATGGGCTATCATAAGCATCCACTTGACCAGTATATCAAAAACTCATAGTTTGGTTCATGATTGATGAAAGCGTATATGTGTCTATTGTTTCTCAAGTGCACCTATACTAAAGATTCAAACCTAAATGAAAACACTGAAAACTAACATGTATGTACAAATGTGAATCATGGAGCTAAGATAAGTTTAATTGTGTTTATGTTTATCTAATGTGCACACATTTTAGAGTTTTTATGTTGAAGGAAACATGAAAATATAGTAAAGTTGAAAATAATATAGGATACCTTCCTTATTTCATGTGTCCCATAGAGCAATGATGGAGTCCAATATGAATCTCCTTATATGAACCCTTTTTGTTCCTTTCACATCCATTTAGTAAGGTTAGGGGATAATCTCTTGGCTAGGGCTTTAGTAAAATTGTTGTAAGTTGACGTGAGGTACGTGATTGGCCTCTAGCTTGTCTGTTTATCCTTATCCTCTCTATTATAAATGAGTTTTATTCCCCCTTAGTTAATTTTGTAAGGGGTGGTTGATATATTAGAGATTCTTCCCTGACCATCAACAGTGTCTGAAATAGAAATTCCTTGGATTCTTTAATAGGTTCATAAGATTATCCCTCCAGCTTTGGACATTTTCCTTTTACTAGAGAGTCTGTTGTACCATTGATCTACATTTTTGTGAGCTCCCCATCTAGAATCTTAGCTAAAGATTATGGGATTACCATTTATCTTGTTCTTGCAAATGGTAACCTTGGCTAAGGTATCTTCATGTTAACTTGGTCTAGGAAACTAAAGATATTTGAGAAGAAGTCTTTGGCCGTATGCAAATTTTCTATATTATTTCGAGGTTTAGTTCCATCTACTTTTATAAATAGGGGTATCATGCCTTCTTTTTCCTTCTTTATGATATGGAATATGATGGCTTTGTCTACCTTGCCTACCCACCAAAGTCTGGTAAACTATTGGTAGTCATTGGCTTCTAATTCCTAAACTTTTCTAAGGTTCATTTTGGCTTACTAATTTTGAATGGAGGTGAGTTTTTGCTTTCTATTTTATTTGTTCTAGTTGTGGCATTCCATCATTTGAACTAGCTTAAAACTGACTCCACAACCCATAATATTATTGGTTCCATTTTTTAAAAATAAGAGTTATTTTTTATTGCTTTCAAATATTCTTGAGTATTCTTGATAACTTTAGACTAGGGGAGTACCTATATCAAGGAATGCCTTGTGCTAGATGTCCTTAATACCCTCCCTTACATGGTTGAGTTTAAAGAGGGGTTAATGTGGAACTAGCCTATCTTTATTACATTATCATTCTTGGAAATGTTTAATTGTAGGGTCTATGTGCTAGTAGATTAGTGAACTCATAAGAGAGTCCGCATGCAATTTACTCGGATGGGCACATGAGCTTTTTTTTTTTTTTGGTGCTTAGTTATGTGATTTTATGCCATTATTTTATCGTCAACAAGAATCTTATCATTATTTTATTACTAGTTGACCTAATCTAGATTTAGGCATATTTGTTACCTATCTATTATGGGCTCCCTTATCTACATTACCTCAACACTTGTAGAAGAGTAGATCCTATTGAAGAGAGGGAGTCGATGCTAGTGCCCACATAGCTAGTGACTCACTATTGCATGTGACTATCTCATATTTGGTATATGGATTCCATTTCTCAAGCATATCTTTGAGTTCTCTCTTTGTAGTGTTCATGTGTTCTTGTGTCTTCTATTTTCTCTCTCTCTTCTCCCTTGTGCTGCGTGCAGTGTGTTACAATAGACTTCTACACTTCCATCAATGTACCCACTTCTAACTATATATTGGACTTAATGCTAGAAAATGACAAATATAAACTCATAGACATGTAATATCTATCTAGCTTTCTTTTCTAGGGTTGGAGTTCACTTGGTTCTTTGCCTATGGAAACCCACTTTCTTAGTAACATCTATTAAATCATGAAAAGCTTTAAATTGGTAAGATGAATCCCTTTCCTTAATCATTGTTACTTGTCCCTTTTTTATGTGCTTACCCTATATAGATTCAACCAAAATAAAATCCCTATATTTAATGAGGGAACATACATTACTTCTCTCATTAGAGCTATTTGTGCCACACAATGAAACTATGGCAAATTCAGTAGAAATAAAATGAGAAGCTAACTAGTTGTTGTCTTATCTACCATAATTTGTGTAAAAATGACACTAACTTATTAGTGATTCAATTCTTGCTCCTCCACATCTTGTGGGGTGCTTATTGTTTAGCATTAGTTACTTAGAGATTAGATTTAGGTTCTTTCATAGACATGGGAGAATTTTAATTCTTGTAGAAAAATGATATCACAGGTTGTGGCATCGATTTTAAGCAAGTCCCTAATAATCCAAGCCCTCTTAGGGTCAGTCAACCCTTTGATATTCAAGGTTACAACATTTAGGTTATTAATCATGTTGAATTTTCTTATTGGATTCTCCCTTTTTTCTATGATTCCTTACCTTGATGGAAAGGGTTATTTTCACATTGTTTGACTTTGGAATACCTCTTTTGGAGGCAATAGCAAAAGAACATATCTGTTGTTGTTTTTCTCCTTGTATTGTAATTTTCAATGATTAGATTCTTTTGATTATTGTTAATTTTTCTTCTATTTATAGACTAAACCCATTCTCATAGGACCTTTCTATGTTATCTTGGGGGTTATCTTTTTTTTTTAGAGGCTTGTTTAGTTGGTCTAAGTTATGGGCATTTGTTAATGATGTGGCCTATTTTTAAGTATTTGAAGCAAGCATCGGGAAAGGTTTTGCATACTATTTGCTATTTTAAACAAGTTATCATTTGAGTTCAAAATACTCTAGAAGTTTATTATTTAGGTCAAGCTTCTACTAGCAGGAGTGGATGCCACCTAGGGTTTACATTAGTGAAAGGCCTTTGGCCCAAAAGCTTGGCCAATGGAGATGCTAATTTTTTTAAAAAGAAGGGGTATAAATTTGAGGGTAGATTGAGAAATTCTACCCACGTAAAAACATTGGTTGGTTTAGGGCCTGTGAGGTTGAACTTTATAGTCCATTTGAACATGGACAATGGAGAGTGAGTAAGTATCCACTAGCCATATTTTAGAATATTTAAGACCATTTGCTCACATTTGAATAGGAAGAAGAAGAAATTATTAATGAGAAAATAGTTGGGTCAATGAACTCATCATTTTGTAGTCTAGATGTCCGTTGACGAGCTCCAAAGCTCCAATGATTGTGCCAATGACCATGCTCGCAAGCTCTACACTTCTTGGTTTGTTGTCCTTCATGCGCAAGAAGTTGATCCCCTCAGCTTGTTCCTCCAAGCCAAAGTGAGTCCTCTCTCTCTCTCTCTCCTCGAAGCCCCCTCAAGCTCTTTGGTTTGCATCACAATCTATCTTTCTACCTCTCAAATTGGGAAAGAATCCCAAGAAAGCGAGGAGAAGAGATGGAGGATGTGCAATCAGAAGAAGCAAGAGAATAAGCTAGGGTTCAACACCTTAGCAAAGTTTGCGAAGGCTCTAGCTTGGTAAGCCTTTGTAGATTAATTTAAACCAATGGAAGAGATAGGGATTGGAAGGGATTTACCTAAAAAATTTGATTGATTGTTTGCTAGGTGGAGACCTTCTTGGGTTTTTAGGTTGTTGGTTGGTGGGATGGTGATCTTCTCTTTTCCCTTTTGAGATGAACATTTAATAGTGATTTGATGAACTCCAAAAGTTGCCTCGTTTTGAGAAAGCCCTCAACTTCTTTGTTGCCTTCTCCTTGCTTGTGGAGAGCTCCTCCATAGCTTGCATGTTGGAGACCATTGTTTCTATCGTGTTCTTCTCCATGTCGAAGATGTCAAATGTCTTGGACCCATTCTTGTCCTCCTCCTTAATGGCAGCTAGCTTCTCCTCTATTCTAGAGAGTGTGAAGTCGTGCTAGGTGTAAAAGCGAAATATCTATTGACTAGAGGGTTGCAGACTATTGATCGATGGCTCTTTTGGAGGGAGTTGGCCATGTTGGAGGGTTAGGCTTGAAGGAGATCCTGGATGTTTGCATGATGGGGGCAAGGATCATTCCAAATTGGGATGGGATAGGAGAGAGATTTGAATCAATGGCTCCAATAGAGGAGAAGACCTTTGGCACGCATGCATAAGGTATATCCATTTGTGGATGCATTATGGCTTAGCCTCCCCAAAGGTATGATTATCCTGAGGAAATGCACAGAAACTTAGAATGATTGCCATGCGTAACTTCCAACAATGTGACAAGGTTGTATGCTTGCATGAGCCCCATGAGGGAGGAGGGAGAAGGAGATGGAATGACTACTTTCATTCTGTTCTCTCTCATCCGATCACAAGTTTTCGAGTCAAAAGCCAAAGAGATTCTAATGCGGGGTGTTTGAGTCGTGACTTTGGGATTTGTACACTTGATGCGAGTGTTAAAAAAGAAAAGAAAAGAAAAGAAAAGAAAAGGTATTTAGTTGGTGTTAGTGCTTGGCCTTACCCAACCCTTTCATATATGAATGGTGGTTGTATGTTGGCACTACAGCTAGACAAGACTGTAGAGGATCGATCCCATATTTTGATTCACGAACAAGAGTACACTCTCTTTCGATCTTCTCTCTCCCTCTCACATCTCTTCATCAGTCTCTCGAGACAAACAAACTCACCCGAATAACTGTTTTTTTTTTTTGCCCTGCTCCTCGTTGCGCCTCTTCCCCCTTGCATCCATCCATGTGAACCCTCTTCTTGTCCTTCTCGTTTGGTTGGCGGGGTCTCTGCCCCCCCCTCCCTTATCCATCTCCACTCTGCTGCCATGGGGAAGAACCAGGCGTACAAAGCCATGCAGCGGGCGAAGATGGCTTCCCAATCCACCCCGGGAGGCACCGAGGATGTCGAAGACGGAATGGTATGCGTCCTTCCATACCCCTACTGTGAGCTTTTCGAAATTGCTCGCTCGGAATTCTCCTTGTGTGCTCTCAAATCAAGCATGTGTATAACATTCTTACAATGATCACCTTTGCCTGACTATTGCACTCGATGTTCCTTAAAGAAAATTCAAGAATTATACGTTTTCCTGGCGACTGGACATTGACTGCATAAAAAAAACCTGCATGATCACTCAATAGTCTACAGCTTACATATTTAGTAGAAGGCAAAACATTGAAAACAGAACAATGCTGAAGTTTTGGGGGTTATGATATTGGTATCACATGTTTATGCAGAGTAACTACTTATGTAGTCCTGGGCTTTCTGAAGTTTTATTCAAATTCCAAAGTTTCCGCGTATAAAAGCTTGGATGACTAAGTTGGGCATGCTGTTTGCTTGTGTGTGCGCACCGTGTGCTTGCTTGTTTCATGAAAAAGAACTTCTGTTTACATAAAGACTAGCGATTGATTATCCAGTGGGATGTGTGCCAATGTTTTCCACATACAAAATTACGGTTTTTGTGTCTAATCAATCCTATAGCCTGCATGAGGTTCTTTGTAAAGCAAAAATTGTAAGTAGGTATCATGAACAGTTATTGACAAGGTCCGTCACAGATGGATGGATCTTTCCATTCACCAGAGTGGCATGCTGCTCGGTTGGCAAGTTTACAAACTTCTCACACAATTACCTGGGAGGAGTACAGAAGGCGGCAAAAGGTGTGTATTTGAGGGTAGCTTAAAAGGCTTATTATATTGTATTGCAGTCATAGATTTGAGCACCAGCTTTCGATGTTCTAACTTTATTGGTCAGGAGGAAGCCAAAAAGAAAGAGGAGCAAGAGGACGATGAAGTCCGCCTCATGAGAGAATATAGAGCTCAGCTTGATGAAGAGCGGGCTCGTAAATTGGCTCGTGGCATCAATCACAACAAGAAGAGGCTGTCTTCGAGAGGTAATTATAGTACCTTGTACACTTCCTGTGGCTATAGATGTTGTTCTATGGCAACAATAGTTTCATGTTGCGTTTTGGTAATTAGGTAACACATTTTAGGTTTCATTCTTGGTCACTGACAAAGGTTTCTGTGTTACTTCAATTATGATCTGCAGACAAAAAGAGCAAAGACAAAAACAGAAAAAGGAAGGTATTTTACTCCTCTGTGTCACAGCTCCTTAGGATTGAATACTACGACTTGGTTCCATTGTTTGGCAATGTAGATGCCAACCTGAAAAAATATGTTTACAAGTTTCCTGGTTAATGTTATTTGTCTTGATAGCATGAACTTCTACCCACAGGGTGTGCCACACATATGCTATTATACAGCTATTCTAGAGTGATTACACAGTAGGCATCTGGATATTAGTCTTGATAGTTTCTTGAAATATTTGTACGACTAGCTAGATGTTAAATTTTAAATAGCAAGAAAATGTTTTAATGGAGTTTAGTGAGGCAGTGGCACTTTGGACTCACATTATTGACTCAGCTACACGTGAGTCCTGCATGACTTTGTGGTAACGGATCTTGCATTATTCCAGCTAAGGGCATTTGCCTTTTAATCTAGGACTCAAGTTTTGGATTAGTTGCATTTTAGGTGATGGCCTGAAACCAGTTCTCTAAGAGGTCAGTGGGCACATTTTGTGCTTCAAGCCAAGGACACAATTTGAGCCTTGAAGCACAAAATGTGCCCTGCTGATGTTGACCACCCTGCTTGCCCCTAATGGCTATGAGGAATCTGGAATTTGTGGATCATTTGTTGGTGGCTTGTTTGATACCATCTGGGCTGATCTAGAGATTTGTGATCCAGTTACCACAGAGCTTGTCAAGCAAGCTTGTGTGAGTGTGCAATACAGAAGCAAAATGGAACAGAGAGAGAAAGAGAGTGTGTGACAGAAGAAGAATGCAGATAATGAAGGAATCAAACTCTGGTCTGAAAACACAAGAAAGGATAAAGCAAAATGAGCACAAAGAAAGAGAGAGATTCATCATCAAACTCTGATCTGAAAATGCAAGAAAGTCTGCATACAATCAGGCCCTGCATGTATGGACTAGCCACATTATTGAGGCTGCCAGTGCTGACTGCCCTACGGAAGGGCTGGGATGCATCGCAATTGCCAAAAGATGGCCAATCAGCATGAGAATTTAGAAACGTGCCACCCAGCTGCTCACTGTGAATGCACCCGTCTGGCTGGAAATGCTGAATGAAAACAGGCTGAAAATGCAATGATGACAGCACCCTACAAATACATGACAGTTAGGGCTCCAATGTCCCTAACAGAGCTCACAATCAAGAGATGACAGGAGAAACACATATGCTAACACCCCCTCTCAGAATCAGAATCCAGATCTTATGAGTGGTCGAAGGCCAAGAATGCTGATGTGATGGAGTATAGAAGGCAATGGAACGACCTTTGTGAAGATTTCTGCAGCATTGCCATTTACAGGACAGTAGACCAACTATAGCTCTCCATCCAAAACATGCTCTAATGGTACTGGGCCTTGATGTATTTTATGCAAGGAGGAAACATTGGGTTATTTGCCATGGGAAGAGCACTTTGGCTGTCGACGCGAAAAAGAGTAGATGTCACAACTCTATAGAAACAGAATTTGTATCCTTTTTCATTAATTTGTCTATATAATGATTTATTAAAAAATTGTTTTCTTTGCACTAATTAGATATAAAGAAAAGTGCATTGGAGCTGGCCACTGATGAGTGGTCACAGGTTATGGTGGACACACGTGGTGGGTTAGAGAAAAGATAGTTCACACTTCCACCTATATGGCCTGATTGGGCGCGTGTGACCAGAACTCACGCATATCAGGGTTAGACTCGCATACAGAAAGGATTGATGCCTTGAAGTGTGGGCTAGATCCACCAGAACAAACAGTTACAATAAACAAGATGGCATGATCATGAAATGCTTGTACAATGTGCATGTGTGAGCTGAAAGCTTGAACTGCACATTTCTTTGCATAGGAAAGTCACATGAAGATTCTGATACCGTTTTTGCGATGTACACGGAAAAAGCTTTCATATGACATCCATATTGGGGGGTCCCTAAATTTTAGGAGGTCCCTAAATTTTAGGAGCCTCGAATTAGCCTAAAAATGCTAGTCCTAAAAAATAGGGATGTCATTCTAAAAATAGTAAATTCTGTACTCTGACTGTGCTTACTAAATTTGGTTGTTTCTATTCTTGACAGTATTTAGCCCAAAAAGGAAGGCCATAGAGAAGAGACAAGTGTCAAGACACTTGTTACACAAGTTTCCAAGTGTCCCACTACTTGTCACATCTCATGACATGTGGCTGGGACACTTGTCTTGTACTACTCCACTATCCCCTTTTGTACTAGCTCTTCCCCCTCCTATAAATAAGAGCTCGTTTTTCTTCATTCAGCATCATTTTTCTTTGCTGTAAACTCATGTACAGCACCCACAGATAGCCAGAAACTGGCCCCATCCATCCCCATTATCATCCCCCACTTCTCCATTATCAAATTCCTCCATATTCCCTCTTCTATCACTGCTGTTTTACAGGATAGCAAGCCTGTAAATTCATTACAACACCTCCTTCTCGAGCTCTTTCTTCCATTTTAGCAACAAGAAGCAAGCCCTATCCATGTACTGCTGATCAACGATGGAGAAAGGCTGATTTCCCCTCTTTCTTCTCTCATACTGTAAAGAAATCAGTTCTTATCATTGCATAATAGATAATGTATGTGTGTTTGTACATCTTTGCATGATCTTGTGAGAGTGAGAATTACTTCTCCTCACTCTCAGGTTGATTGTAACCGAGCTCTTCCCTAAGGGACTTGGGTTGAGCAGAAATACATTCCTTCGGGGGGGGGGGGGTTGCCCATCTTCAACCCTCAATCTTGTCTCCATTACTTTTACATTTTCATGGCTACAATTTGTGAGTAATTTTCATTTTCAGCTTTAAGTGTTCATTCTCTTTTATATTAAAACTCGAAAACAAGCGAATATCATAATTGTTAAGTATACTACGTTGTTCGGGGCGTTTACAGTGGTATCAGAGCTTTGGCTCGGTCTTGACCCCAACACTGGTAGTGCTTACAATTATAAGTTTGTTTGTTTTCAGCCCTTGCATTGAGTGCTTGAGCATATTTTTCTTAAGAGTCTCAATGGATCAGTCGAGTGCTATCCTTCAAGCCATTCAAAGTCTTAGAGAGGAGAATCAACAAATTGGTGAGTAACTTCTCAAACTAGAAAAAGTTAAGAATCCCAAAGAATTCAAGGAAAAAAGCCCATCTGCTTCAAGGAGACAAAGCCATAACAATGAAAGGAGCCGATCAAGAAGTCCAACTACTTCTAAGAGGCAGTCCCGTTCTACTTCAAGACAAAGAAAGAGATCGCGTCGAAGCTCATCCTCTTCTTCAAAGTCATCTGGCGCCTACTCTGATGGACCCTTTTCTAGTGACGAAGAGTCACACCCTTCTTGTGGAAGACCTCATCATCGTCAAAGGCGTCGACATTCTTCACCCTTGTCTCCATCTTCATCCCTATCAAGCACTTCATCATCTTCAACCTCAAGATCCGGACATGGACGAAGGCATAAGAAGAAGAAGAAGACTAAGTCACTATCTCAACTTGAAAAGAAGATCAAGTTCAGTATATATGATGGTTCCCGAAATCTTGATCTTCTTCTGAAGTTTATTCGTCAATTTCAAATTTTATATGGTCGTGACAAGTATAAAGAAAAAGAAAAGATTAAGGTTGCAGCTTTGCATTTGACCGACTTAGCCCATACTTGGTGAACGGGGTTGGAATATGATCATGCTGTCCCAAAATCATGGCGGTCCTTTGTTTGCATGATACAAAGCCAATTTCTTCCTGTTCATTTCAAAAGAGATGTAAAAATGGAATGGGATCGGCTTTGGCAAAGGAAAAATGAGTCACTTGGTGACTATACCAAGAGATTTTGGGAGCTACTTTTGAAGGTCCAACATTTCAAGAAGATCAGTAGTTCGAAAAAGCTTAGGAAGTTTCAAGGAGGTTTGCATTTTAAACTTCGTACTGCTCTTAATTATTATCATTGTTCTAGTCTCAGGGAACTCATGGACCATGCTGAGACATGGGAAATGGAGCACAATGGCAACAAATCATTCCAAAAGAATGATAAGAAGAAAGTAGCTGATGATGAGGAGTATTCAGCCCCAAACGAAGGACAAAAACAGCGGCAAAAGCAGCCATCAAATCAAAAGAAGATGAAACCTTATGCCCCTCCTAATGCTCCTCAATTTTGCTCCAATCTATACCCACAAGCAAAGCAACTTTCCGAAGAAGAAAAGCAGCGCTTCATGAAAGAAGGAAAGTGCTTTAAATGTGGACAAACATGCCACATAGCGAAGCAATGTCCAAACAAAGGACAAAGCAAGGTTTTTGACAACAAGCCTAAGTCGCCGGTGAAAATCAATGCTATCAGTGATGTAGTTGCAAACACAACTCACACTCCAGAGATGCGCAAATTATTAAAAGCTTGGGGACAGTTGCAAGGTAAGCAAGTACTATTCTTGATAGATCTTGGGGCGAATGAAAATGTCATTTCCTTGCAATTAGCTAAAGAGCTTGGATTAAAGAATGAAGAGATGGACACTCCGGCAGAAGTTCGCCAAGCTTTAAATGCCGATGAAGGTGACACAATGAAGACTGTGACACCCTACATTGGCAAGCTCAAGTTTCAAATTCAAGGCTACAGTGACGAAGATACCTTCTGTATCGGAGACCTTGATGGTTGCGATGTGATTCTTGGCATGCCTTGGAATCATAGAGTAGATTCAACCATCTTCTCTTAGAAAAAGAAGGTAGAACTCACCAATAAAGGCAAGAAGTACGAGATCCAAGCTGGAGTTTCTGGAGACACCATACCTATGGTAAGCCATATGCAAGTCTCTAGAGCAATTAAGGATTGTATTCAATGTTGTTTGCTTTATGTCACTGATGTAAAAGATAATATGAATGTTGAAAGCCAAGAGCGACTTCAGCTCTTGGAAAAGTATAAAGATTGTTTTTTGGAAGATCTTCCTTATCAGCTTCCCCCAGAAAGGCCAGAAGACCATCATATTGATATTATTCCGGACAGTTCTCCTCCTAATATAGCACCATACCGTGTGAGCCGTCCTCAACAAGAAGAAATTAGAAAGCAAGTCGAAGATCTACTCAACCGTGGGCTAATTAGGCCAAGTAGCTCACCATTTTGTTCACCGGTTCTTCTTGTTCAAAAGAAAGATGGCACATTCAGGATGTGCATTGATTATCGAGCCCTCAACAAAATCACTGTGAAGAATCGGTTTCCTATTCCCAGAATTGACGACATTTTGGATCGACTAGGAGGCTCAAAGGTTTTCAGCTGCATTGATCTAAAGAGTGGTCATCGTCAAATTAGGGTAATACCACAAGATGTACACAAAACTGCTTTCCGCACTTCATACGATCTTTATGAATTCTTGGTGGTTCCTTTCGGATTAACCAATGCACCAGCCACCTTTAATCGAATGATGGAGCGCATCTTTAGACAGCATCGACAATATGTCGGTACTTTCTTTGATGATATTCTTGTCTTTAGCAAGAATGAAGAGGAGCATCATCAACACTTGGAGATTGTTCTACAATTACTTCAACAAAATCAACTCTTGGTAAATGGTAAAAAGAGTGAATTTTTCATGCATAAAATAAATTACCTTGGGCATGTCATCTCTTCTGAAGGAATTCAGATGGATCCTGAAAAGATCAAGATAATCCAAGAATGGCCTCATCTTCATGATGTACATGAGGTGCGATCGTTTCTTGGCTTATGCTCTTATTACCGCCGCTTCATCAAGCATTTTGCACAAATGGCTTCTCCACTTCATGACCTTACAAAGAAGAAGACCTCTTTCCAATGGAAGGAAAAAGAGAAGGCAGCCTTCACAAGGCTGAAAACAGCTCTTACTTCTGGACCTGTTCTTATCATTTCAGATTTGGTAAAACCATTTGTGGTGGAAGCAGATGCTTGCGGTGATTGTATTGGTGCAGTGCTAAATCAAGAAGGCCATGCCGTAGCCTTTGAAAGCCGCCATCTAAATGATGTGGAGAAAAGGTATGACATTTATGAAAAGGAGCTCTTAGCAGTGGTTCATACTTTGAAGATATGGAAACATTATCTTTTAGGCAATAAATTCCTTATTAAAACTGATCATCAGAGCTTGAAGTATTTCAAGACTCAAAAGCATTTGCAGGAGAAACATGCAAGATGGGAAAATTTCTTGTCTATGTTTCATTTTCAAATTATGTACACTCCAGGGAAACAAAATGTAGTTGCTGATGCACTTTCTAGAGTGCCTCGCATTGCAACTATTACAGTGGCTCATCATGAAGATTTTCAAACGATGAAGAATACTTATGATGAAGATATTGATTTTGTAGCAATTTGGTCAAATTTACAGCAAGGAGGTTCTCATCCAGATTATTCCATCAAAGGTAGTTACCTTCTCATGAACAATCGCCTTTGTGTCACTCTTCCTGTTCGACAAAAGGTGCTTAAAGAAAGTCACGAACCCCCTTATGCAGGGCATAGAGGGAGGGCAGCCACTCTAAGTGCAATTGAGCGCTACTTTTATTGGCCAACATTACGAAGAGATATACATAACTTCATTGAGGCTTGTCTAGTATGCCAAAAATCCAAGTATGATAGGCAGAAGACTCTAGGATTGTTGCAACCTCAGTGCCCAAAGATCCATGGGAATCTATCACAATGGATTTCATCTCAGGTATTCCAAGAACACCTCAAGGTCATGATATGATTTGGGTCATAATTGATCGATTCAGCAAGCAATCACATTTTATTCCATATCATAAAACATTGAAATCCGCACAAGCTGCAAGACTTTTCATTCAACATATCTTCAGATTACATGGTAGGCCTTCTGAGATCATTTCAAATAGAGACTCCAAATTCACAAGTAACTTTTGGTGTGCTTTATTTGAGAATTTGGGAACCACTTTAAAGTTCTCCTCAGCTTTTCATCCTCAAACTGACGGCCAAACAGAGGTGATGAATCTTACTCTTTTTGGATATGTTGAAAGCTTATGTTAGTGAATATAAGTCACAATGGGAGAAATATATTCCATTATTGGAGTTTGCTTACAACAATACAGTGTACTCATCCACAGGGAAAGCTCCAAATGAAATAGTACAGGGTAAAGTGATTCCTCCTCCAATTATTCGCACTAAAGATAAGATTTTTGTTGCTGATGAGTTTGCTTCAGATTTAAAAACAACCATGGATCAAGTTTGAGCCACTATCAAAGTTGCCCAAGAGCGACAAAAGAAGCAAGCAGATAAACGAAGAAGACCTTTGGCTTTTGAAAAAGGTCAATATGTCTTGCTAAAGTTTGATAAAAGCAGGCTCAAACAAGGTTCCGGTCAAAATTCATCTTTTCCAAAGCTCTCTAGTAGATACTTTGGACCCTTCAAAGTGATTGAGAAAATAAATGAAGTTTCTTATCGACTTGAGCTTCCTACTCATTGGAAAATACACAATGCTTTTCATGTAAGTTTGCTAAAACCTTACATAGGACCAGAACCAAAGAAACCCATTACTGAAGATCCCCCAGAAATTGAAGAAACAGAGCAACTCTTGGAATCTGAACAGATTTTGTTTCACAAGGATCGAACCACGAGAAGTGGCCTTGTGACACGAAAATTCTTACTAAAATTCAAAAATCTATCCACAACAGATGCACAGTGGGTAGATGAAAAATTCATGAAGGATTACCCAGACATTCTTCAGCCATATCAAGAAGCTTTTCGGCTGAGGACAGCTGAATAAAAGCCAGAGGGCTGTCACAACTCTATAGAAACAGAATTTATATCATTTTTCATTAATTTGTCTATATAATGATTTATTAAAAATTTGTTTCCTTTGCACTAATTAGATATAAAGAAAAGTGCATTGGAGTTGGCCACTGATGAGTGGTCACAGGTTATGGTGGATCCACGCGGTGGGTTAGAGAAAAGATAGTTCACACTTCCACCTATATGGCCCGATTGGGCACCTGTGACCAGAACTCACGCATATCAGGGTTAGACTCGCACACAGAAAGGATTGATGCCTTGAAGTGTGGGCTAGATCCGCCAAAACAAACAGTTACAATCAACAAGATGGCATGATCATGAAATGCTTGTACAATGTGCATGTGTGGGCTGAAAGCTTGAACTGCACATTTCTTTGCATAGGAAAGTCACATGAAGATTCTGATACCGTTTTTGCGATGTACACGGAAAAAGCTTTCATATGACACCCATATTGGGGGGTCCCTAAATTTTAGGAGCCTCGAATTAGCCTAAAAATGCTAGTCCTAAAAAATAGGGATGTCATTCTAAAAATAGTAAATTCTGTACTTTGACTGTGCTTACTAAATTTGGTTGTTTCTATTCTTGATAGTATTCAGCCCAAAAAGGAAGGCCATAGAGAAGAGACAAGTGTCGAGACACTTGTCACACAAGTTTCCAAGTGTCCCACCACTTGTCACATCTCATGACATGTGGCTGGGACACTTGTCTTGTGCTACTCCACTTTCCCCTTTTGTACTAGCTCTTCCCCCTCCTATAAATAAGAGCTCGTTTTTCTTCATTCAGCATCATTTTTCTTTGCTGTAAACTCATGTACAGCACCCACAGATAGCCAGAAACTGGCCCCATCCATCTCCATCATCATCCCCCATTTCTCCATTATCAAATTCCTCCATATTCCCTCTTCTATCACTGCTGTTTTACAGGATAGCAAGCCTGTAAATTCATTACAACACCTCCTTCTCGAGCTCTTTCTTCCATTTTAGCAACAAGAAGGAAGCCCTATCCATGTAATGTTGATCAACGATGGAGAAAGGCTGATTTCTCCTCTTTCTTCTCTCATACTGTAAAGAAATCAGTTCTTATCATTGCATAATAGATAATGCATGTGTGTTTGTACATCTTTGCATGATCTTGTGAGAGTGAGAATTACTTCTCCTCACTCTCAGGTTGATTGTAACTGAGCTCTTGCCTAAGGGACTTGGGTTGAGCAGAAATACATTCCTTCGGGGGAGGGGGGGGGGGGGTTGCCCATCTTCAACCCTCAATCTTGTCTCCATTACTTTTACATTTTCATGGCTGTAATTTTGTGAGTAATTTTCATTTTCAGCTTTAAGTGTTCATTCTCTTTTATATTAAAACTCGAAAACAAGCGAATATCATAATTGTTAAGCATACTATGTTGTTCGGGGTGTTTACAGTAGATCCCACCTGAGGAAAGCCAACTTCAGCTAGCATTCATTGAAGTCAATTTTTTTTTGAGAAGGCTTGAAATTTGGAAGATGCAAGATGCCTCAAGGTTGTATCCAAGGTTTGAACTCACACACCCATGTGTAGATCCATGCAGTCAAACCACTTCATTGAAGTCAAATTGCCTCTTGAGTGGAAGAGCACATCACATAGTACTCTACCTTCGTTGTAGAAAGGACAACGGTAGGTTGCTTCTTGCTGCTCGCTAGATCCAAGGGAGAAAGCATAACTTATCGTAGATGTGTAAGTGTTGATAATGAGAGGCTTCTTCATGAAAGAAGAAAGAAGAGCCACCATATAGGAGATGCTGGGTTGGGTATGAATGAGCCCCATATAGATAATCCAATCAGATTGAGATTGTGGGATGCCACTGCTAACTCTTTGTACTGCCGTGGAGAGAAAGTTTGGAATTAGAGGCCATGGGTTAGGAGATGGTCTTGCATGGAGCCTTTGCGAATACAACAAGCATCTCAAAGATATAGTGTTGTTGCAAGATAAAGATGTCAGAGTGAAGCAATGCAGAAGCGAATGACCGTGACAAAGAGTGAACGGAGAGAGAAGAGAGAGAGAGAGAGAAAGAGACAGTGAAACGCAGAAAATCTGCAGTGAAGAATGCTGTATAAGAATGCAGAATTATACGTGGGTGTAGAAAGAATATCTGCGTATGTCTCCGCCTTGAAGACCTCGACCTCCATCAACCCGAGTGCTGTCTCTGTCACTAGCAGGCTGTAATCTGTCAGATACAAGTGAGTGACAATGTGTTGGAGGGCTGCTATAAATAGCAGAAAAAAAAAGGCAAAAAATGACCAGGTCAGCTGGTTAATGCAGCCGATTGGTGCTGAACTGTCCGACTGCCCCTGCCTGGCCAATTGCCACGTGGCATATGCCCTAGGTGCTGATGTGGCTGCTGATGTGACTGCTGCGCTGTCCTGCTCTGACATGCTCTGCACACGGTATCACTCCTAGCTGTCCAAGAAATGACAATCTCTAACACCCTCTCTCAGATCCTGGACTGGTCATAAGATAGAGGGATATGGCATGTCGGTGAAGAAGCGCCTGGGGAAGTGCCTTCGTAAACAAATTTGCAAGATTATCCTGTGTCTTGCGGTACTCCACATCAATGGTCGCATCTAGAAGCTTCTCCCTAATGAAGTGGTACTGGATCTCTGTGTGCTTCATCCGGGCATGGAATACAGGATTTTGTATCAAGGCAATACAACTCTCGTTGTCACACCGCAGAAGAGTGGGACGAGACTGGGGGCAGTCAAGCTCCTCCAACAATCTCCGAAGCCACACAACCTCACATGTGGTGGAAGACGTGGCCCGATACTCCACCTTAGTAGAAGAAAGGGCTACGGTGGGTTGCTTCTTGCTACTCCATGAGATAACACGTGCACCCAAGGTAAAACAATAGCTTGTAGTAGACCGCCGGTGGTCGACATCGCTAGTCTAATCCGAGTCGCTCCAACATGCAAGAACAAGATTTGAAGCACCTGCACCTGCTAGACAAGAAATCCCTAAGTTAGAGGTCCCCCTCAAATACCGAAGAACCCTCAGGGCAGCCTGCCAATGCACCTGTTTTGGTTCACTCATGAATATTCGTCAAGAGAGAATCTGAGTATGAAGTGGCCTTTCAGTTCGGATCCATAGGAGTAGAAATGGTCTCTCCATCTCAAAAGTCACCAAGAGCTCCTAAATGTATCTTTGTTGAGAGATGAAAATGCCCCTCTGAGGCTGATAAATCTTGTGACCCAAGAAGAAATGAAGAAGCCCCAAGTTCGTCATCTTGAATGTTTGATGTAAAGCCGTCTTTGTCTCTTGGACCTTTTGTGCATGGTCACCTGTAAGAATCAAATCATCAACATACAACATAAACAACACACGACTAGCCTCAGAAGTGTGTACATAAAGCTGCGGATTGGCCTTGGAGCACTGATATCCCAACTTTGACTGAAGGAACGAGTTAATCTTCTTGTTCCATGCACGCAAGCCTGCTTTAGGCCATACAAGGCCTTCTTCAACCTGTATACTTTCCCATCTAAGGATCCAAAGCCAGGAGGCTGCTCCACATAGATTTCCTTCTTCAAGCCACCATTGAGGAAGGCCGACTTCACATCCAACTGGTAGACAGGCCATCTCCTATGGCTAGCCAAAAATAGCTCGAATAGTTGCCATACGAGCAGTGGGGGCAAAAGTATCATGGAAGTCAATGCCTAGGCGTTGAGCAAAACCTTTAACAACAAGGCGGGCCTTGTGCTTGTCAAAGAACCATCACTAAGATACTTGGTCTTGAAGACTTACTTGACGCAGATCACCTTCTTGTAAGAGGGACGAGGCACAAGGTACCAAGTGCCATTCCTCTCAATAGCCTCCAACTCGGCTTCCATAGCTTTTTGCCAATGGTCAGATTGCAAAGCCTCCTTCACGGGGGTGGGCTCGCGATCTTGCCCACATGGGTCATCAAACAATAGTTAGAGCCAACAAGCTCCGTAGAATGTGCCTGGTGTCTCCGTGACCTCCGCGGTCCATCTTGCGGTTCCCACTTCTCAGGGACCCCCTCAATCCCTGAATCTCGGAGTGTGTCATAGTCCCAACGAGGAGGAGGCCGGATCTCTCCTTGGTGCTCTCCATCTGTTGAAGACTCGGGTACATCCATAGGCGGAAGCTCCATTGGGGTAGTCGGTGGAAGAGAAAACTCTGTATCTGAAGTAGAATCATCATCAAGAGGCTGGGCTCCAAAGGAACCGTCTCGAGAGTCCAACTCTCCCGTGGATCTCCAAGTATGGGGTGCTCCTCATCCCCTTTTGTCACGAACCGAACATCTCCACTCGTGTAGACATCTCGCTTGATGAGATCAAACAAGCGATAACCTTGGGACTGGGAGCTGTAGCCAACAAATGCTTGTCTTCAGGAAGCCGCCTCAAACTTGTCACACTGTGTCTTTGGGATGTGCACATAGGCGTCACACCCAAAGATCCGGAAATAAGAGACATCAGGCTTAGTCCCAAAGCAAGCCTCAAAAGGTGCCATCCTGTCAACGGCCGAAGTGGGAGATCGATTTAGGATGTGGACTGTTGGGCCGACCAGCATTTAATGCTAGTCTGACCAGCAACAAATGCTGAAAAAATGGTCTAGTGACATGACAAAAATGCTAGGGCGGTTGGATATTGTTTGACAGATGGAGACAGCCTGGGAAATCAGAAATTGCTCAAGGAAAAGCCAATAGAAAGCCAAAAAAGGAGGAAATGCACAAGAATGCATCCAGACGGTCACTCTAGAGTGAGATACCTCCTTTGTCAAAACAAGTGACAGACATGTTGGAGCTCCTAAAGTCCTTGTCTGACACAGATTGATGTTCATAGGTAGGAGATGACAAAGCAAGAGAAACATGACTGCTAACAATACGCACTATGTTTTGTTTTGCAAACCTTAGCATATCTCTTCTTCTTCTTCTTTGAGATTTTCTTTTTTTCGTTGAGATCTTGGTCATTGTATACTTTTTGGACAATTCTGTCATGGAGAAGGTGACTTTCTCATAGTTCTATTATGATAAGTCCCTCTATTTGTGAGAGGAACAATGCAAGGATTCATGGGGACTATGTACGACAAATATCTAAGTGAATGCTCCATGAATTTGTCTTAATTGCTAGGCTATCAACTCTAGGTTTTGGTAGGCTGAAGTCTTTACGTGGTTGTTTGAAAAGTCTAGAGTTGGTAAGAGACTAGCAATGAAGGTGATAAAGTTATTGAGCGATTGTGGGTCAATTGTGTTGTGAGAAACTATTGGAGATTCAGCCTATTGTAACTAATTGAGAACATTCTCTCCACATCAATCTTGCTAGTGTCAACCATTGAGCGTTGCACTCCCTTGATTTGGTGTCTTTACAAGCAAAGTTGAGAAATCTAATCTAAGCACTACATAGTTGGAATCCTTGAAGGGTTACCATATTGCTCTGCCCTTGTGGTCCCCCTTTGAACTTCACTCCTGTGAATATGTAGATACCATTTACATGCAATTGATTATCAACACCCATAAATTTGGTGATGTGGGTAGATGGGTATAGTGACTCCATTGCCGCCTATTCAGATGCCTCACACGTCCTCTAAGGGTTGCGTGAACTTCACTAGATCACTTCTTGTGTCTTGCAATCTTTGCATGCATGGGATGTGCTTGACAAGCTCTCATACATGCAATGGGTGGGTCACAATTTTGCAGGTCCAAAAATACTTAAAGAAAGAGTGTTGACTTTTGAAACAAACGTGGCTGATTGTGTTAGGTTAGGGTTCAGCAACACGCATCTACATTTACAATGAACAATTGAACAACAAGAGAGAAGAGAGGGCTAGAAGGTCACATCCACTACAAGAGAATGAATGAAAGTACAATCCCTTCTCATACAATCCCTAAGGTACTAAGTACCACACTCGCACACCCACTGACGAGTGTTCACACGGTGAAAAAGCCCTTCTCTAGCTAGAAGGTAAAACGTGCGCGTGAGATAAGGGAGCGCTCATACCAAAACATAGGAGAAACATGATAAGTCTAACAAATCCCCTTTGAGTGAATGGTGTGACATATATATGGAATAGACATATCAATCCCCAAATAGTATGAAGTTGAGAGCCTTGCGAAAGGCTTCGAACTTCTCTGTAGAGAGAGCTTTTGTAAACACATTTGCCAAGTTGTTTTGTGTAGGGACGTAAACCAAGTCAATCTCCCCGATGTGGAGGCTCTCTGTGACATAATGATACACCTCAATGTGCTTAGTGCGAGCATGAAAAGATGGATTTCTTGCAACTGCCATGGAGCTCTGACTATTAGTGTAGATAGGAGTGGGTGAGTGTTGTGTCACACTAAGATCGACCAAAAGGTGTCTACTGTCTTCACATCCATTTGAGGCACATGCCAATCATAATGAATAGCCAAAGCAATGACACTACGAATGGTGGTCGTATGTGAAGTGGGTGCAAATGCCTCATCATAGTCAATCCATGCTGTTGGGCATACACTTTGGCAACAAGATGTGCCTTGTAGCGATCAATAGTATCATTAGATTTGTATTTTAATTTGTAAACCCACTTAATGCCTATAGCACACTTGCCAGTAGGCAAGTCATATAACTCCCATGTGCCATTTTTATCAATAGAGTTTAACTTTAATTGCATAGATGCTATCCGTAAAGCATCATGTAAAGAAACATGTTCTTTATTGCATGCAGTAGCTACAAATGCATGCACAACCAAGTTACCCTGTGCATGGCGTGTGGTGTCAAAAGATGACGTACCAGCGAGACAGTAGGGTTGGCGGGGAGGAACACGAAGTGAACTCAGCAAACATAGAGAAGAGAAGAAAAGAGAGAAGAAACTCTGATGAATGGAATGATGAAGTTCCGAATCATGGAGTGAATGTGATACAAGGGACCAAGGGTGCCGTAGCACAAGGAAGATGATGAAGACAGCCACGAACCACGAACCGCATTGTCCTCTTGAAGGGGTATGAGGGTAGTGGAGAGGCTGGAGAGAAGAGGTGACAGACTGAATGAATCAGCCCCAGAGGAATGAATGAGAGAGTGGCCTATAAATAGGCATAGTCTAGGATGGCGCGCCTTTTTGGGGCTGCAAACCCTAAATGCAAAATGTAGAAACGCAAAAACGGAAACTGCGGGTGAAGGGTTTCTCAACACCCCCTCTCAAGCCCAAAAAGGGGAACAAGAGAAGAGTGAGATGGAGATGCAATGCTACATGTTGAAGAATGCTCATGCAGCAGGTGCCACTTGGATAGTGTCCCTCGTGGGGAAATTGCTCTCTTGCCGAAGCGCCCTAGTACAAAGATGATGAAATCATGCAATGCATAGGAGGTAGAGGATCCCTAAGATCCAAGATTTCCACCTGAAAGGGAACCGCAGTAAAGGACAATAGACAGAATGAACTGGAGAACCCGAAACTCAACCTTGGGAGAGAAGCCACTAGCTCTGTGCATCCATGCTGGAAGGAATATAAAGGCCTCGTCACCAAGTGGCGGTTAAACCTCTGAGGTCTCGATCTAGGTGGTACCTGAAGATCTTGGGTATCAATAGAAGAGATGACTGGTCGAAGACAGCCACCCCAAGAAAGTAGAGGATGTGTGAAGAACTTCATGTGGAGTAGGTTCCCCCTCTAAGGTCGGAGGTGGAGGGCCCCCGCCAGAAGTCGAAGAAGAAGTAGATGCCCCCTTCGCTCTCTCAGTGGAGCAAATTGGGTAGCCGAATAAGAGGAAGGAGTCGAGTAGCCATTGTCTCTCGAAGAAGCGGACTGATGAGGAGACGGTATCAAACAATCACCGTCTCTCGATGGAGCGGACTGCAGAGCCGTAGGTCGTGGAAGCCATAGTACCTGAAAATAAGTGGGAGAAGACTGCCGCTGGCATTGCGATCTCTAGGAGGTCCTAGCGCCAATCGATCCTCCATGTGCTCGAAAGGACTTAGTGCGCATCGGACGCGTCTTATTGCCTTGAGCATAGTACTTTGATAGCCGATGCAGAACAATCTTTGTAGCCCAGAAAGGAGAGGTGGCACAAGGAGTACATGGTGGAAGATGCATATACTCCGGGGGGGTGGGGAGCAAAGGTCGAAGTCGATAGTCTTTGGTGAGATGACCATTCGTGCCGCAGTAGGAACACCTAGTAGACGGGCAATCTGTCGGGGGAGACGCCATGGTACGTGTGTGCCTTGCTGACAAAGGAAGAGGTTAGCCACCATGAATCACGAACCGCAATGTCCACCTCAAGGGGTGGGAGGGTAGTGGAAGGGCTGGAAGTGAGCTGCTAGTGGGAGGAGGATGCGACTAGCAGTAAGAGACTGCAACCAGTAGAAAAACGCAGGTGAGGAGAGAGAAAGACTAAAAACGCAGGCAAGACAGCCTGTAGGAGAGAGAAAGACGCAGGTAGGACAGCTTGCAGGAGAGAGACTAAAAACGCAGGTAGGACAACCTGCAAGAGAGAGAAAGACTAAAAACGTAGGCAGTAGGTGAGAGAAAGATTAAAAACGCAAGCAGGACAATTTGCAGGAGAGAGAGAGAGAAAGACTAAAAACGCAAGCAGGACAGCCTGCAGGAGAGAGAAAGACTAAGAACGTAGGCAGCAGGACTGTGATGACGTGGCATGCTGTACGACAGCAGGTTTGCACAAGAACAGCAGTTATCTGCTGGAATCAGCTCCAAACTACGTGAAGAGGGCCGGAAATCAAGCGCCAACCAATGGAGATAGCAATGGACAGCTTCGGCTGAGATATCCTCCATGAACGGGGTGTGGGCAGCAAGCTGAAACACCTGAAATCTGCAAAAACGAGATTTTGATGCAGCGGAATAAGAAGAGAAGTGGATGCTGAACCTGCCACCGGTCTTTGCCTTCACTGGCGTGGAGGATCTTTGCCACTGTTTGAGGAAATCCAACTCTGATACCATGTTAAAAGATGACGTACCAGCGAGACAGTAGGGTTGGCGGGGAGGAACACGAAATGAACTCAACAAACATGGAGAAGAGAAGAAAAGAGAAAAGAAACTCTGATGAATGGAATGATGAAGTTCTGAATCATGGAGTGAATGTGATACAAGGGACCAAGGGTGCCGTAGCACAAGGAAGATGATGAAGATACAGCCACGAACCACGAACCGCAATGTCCTCTTGAAGGGGTGTGAGGGTAGTGGAGAGGTTGGAGAGAAAAGGTGACGGACTGAATGAATTAGCCGTGAGGAATGAATGAGAGAGTGGCATATAAATAGGCACAGTTAGTCTAGGATGGCACCCCTTTTTGGGGCTGCAAACCCTAAATGCAAAACGCAGAAACGCAAAAAACGCAAACTGCGGGTGAAGGGTGAAGGGTTTCTCAACATGTGGCTAATCTAGTTCTACCGGAAAGAACGGGTTGTTTGCTATCCCATAATGTATCTAACAGCCATCTAGGGATTGTTTTAGCTTTCTTGAATAGCAACCTTCTCATCGGCCACTTCATAATCAATTATGCCTTGATCAATGGGCTGAAAATCAGGTTGTTGCTCAGCATGTGTTTGTTGCTGATTTTGCTACTGTAAACCATTAATAGGTTGCTGAAATTGGCCAAAATCAGATCCACCTTGCTGAAATAAAGGCAATAAACTATCGAACGTGTCCATAAGCCCCACATTGGGCTGATTTTTGCAGTCCATGAAGGGCTAACCAGCATGTTCAGTGGATATCACATCTCTACTAACAAAAATCTTGTTGGTGGAGGGTTAGTACAATCAGTACCTTTTACTTTTTGCACTATAACCAATAAAGATGCATTTGACAGCCTTGTCTTCCAATTTATGTCTTCGTGGTTGTGACACAAAAGCATATGCCAAACCACCAAAGACACGGATATGTGACACCATTGGTTTCTGGCCATTCAAAGCCTCATAAGGTGTACAATCAACTAATGCTTTAGTTGGGTTACGATTTAGTGCATACATTGCGCACATGATAGCATCAAGCCAAAACTTTAGGGGTAGTTCATTGTGTGACAGCATACAACATGCCATTTCCATCAAAGTGCAATTTTTCTTTTAGCCACACCGTTTTGTTAACATGTGTACACTGATGGATAATGCCCCTTTTAGCCAAGGAGTTGAACTCCCTGTGACATATATTCCCCTTCTCGGTTAGTACGTAGTGTAATCAGCTTGCATCCACTGCTATTTTCAGCCAAGGCCAAGAAAGTTTTAAAGCATACAAACGCTTTAGATTCGTGCTTCAAAGTATATACCCAACAATGACGAGTCATATCATCAATGAAGGTAACAAAGTACAAGTATCTTTCGATGGATTTGACACTCATGGCCCCACAAACATCACTATGCACAAGCTATTATTATTTCTAATCAGCACGCATAGTACTATCCTTTGGAAATGAAGCACGATGCATTTTGCTAAGTACACAACTTTCACATACATTGTGAGTAGGTGCTTTTAACGGAGGAAGATCGAGCACCAAATTTTTGCTTTTTAGGTGTAGCAAACTGCCATAATTAAGATTACCAATGTCATCACGGGGACGTTAAATTTTGAGATGCTTTAATCTTGCTAGTAACATTTGATTAAGTTACTAATCAAATGTGGAAGGTTGTTTAGCACATGTGATGCACATGGCAGTTATTTCATGGGAACGGGCCAAGGACCCCGAGGATGTAGTGGGTGTTAAAGGCAAAAGTTGTGTTAAGTTATGCCAACTGGGTTTTGGTGGTCAGTTGGTGCCAGGTTGGATCCTAGGACAATTGTTTGGCCATTAAGTGTCAGTGGTGACACTAGGGACTAGCATAAATTAATTAATTAATGCTAGTCTAAGGGTCAACAGAGGTTGGAAACCACTCCAAGTTGCAAATGGCCTAGCCAATTTCATTCCAGATGGGCATGTTTAATTTTGGGCAGGGTCAAAAGGGTTGAAATTAATTTTTAGAATTAAATAATTCTAAAAAAATAATTTAATAGCTGAAAATGCATTAGGAAGGTTGCCACTTGGCAAAACCTTCCCATGCAACTAGGGAGAAGGCTGTTGGAGGGTGGTGGAAGCTGAATGGCAGCCATTCAAAGCTTGGTGGAGGGAGAGGAGGTGATCAGATTTGGCTCTGAGAGGCGACGACGATTGATCGCGCACCGCGACAGGACAGGGGACAGTAGGTTTTCTCTTCCACCTCAAGAGAGGCGACGGCAGGAGAGGAGGGCTCGTCAGCTGAGCTGACATTTTACCCCCCTTTTGAAGCTGTTGGTGCCGTCAGATTTGTCATCAGAGCTACGAATTTCTCTCTTTCCACAGCATTCTCTCATCTCCTCCAGTCTATGCTTAAGTATTCTCAGCAATTCTCAGCCATGGGTAGTAGAGTACAGCCAAATTTGGTGGACAGCAGAGAGTTTACTGCTGTAAACCCTAAATTACAGCAGTAATTAGGGTTTACCAGTCACCTTGGGACCCATGCCATCAGTCAAAGGCATTGTACACTGAAATCAGCACCGGAAATTCGTGGAATTTTGAGGATTTTAGATGCCAGCCCATCTATTGTGAATTTGGGGCAGCATTTGACCAGTTGGGGTTCCATTAGAGCCTTGGGTGAAAATCAAGGGGCAATTTGTCCGAATGCTTTGCTGATTATTGGAACAGCAAGGGGCTTTTGAATCAGCCAAGGAGATTGTGAAATCTCGGCTTGTAATTTATCCATCAGCAATTGAAATTAAAGAAATACCGAAAGGGGCGCCAGTTTTGGGGCCAACAGGGTGTCCACTGTCCAAGCTTATGAAGGTAAAGTGAGCATTTCAGTTTATGTTCATTTGCTAATTGCTATAATTAAGTGCTTAATCAGGTTAAACCACCCTATCCGAGAAGGAAGGCTGGTTTCATGGTTCCATTGCCGGGATAATCACTCAATCTCTTGATTTGGTGAGCCCGAGGCACCTGATTGCAAGCCAAAGCTAGTGCCGATTCTTGTGCTCAGTTGACAAATTACAGCAACATGTCTTTATATAGTGAGGTGGAATCAAGCAGTGACGATGCCTCTCAGTATGGACATTCTCATGGGAATGAAGGAAATGCAATGCCTAATCTTGGACAAGGCTCTCATGATGGACAACAAGCTGAAAATGTTGCTATTGGGCAAGATGCAGGGCCTTCAAGCTGTCATGAGGTAGATAACTAGCAAAGTGAAGAGGAATTTGATGACCAGTTCAAGAATCGGATGAGAACAGCAGCAAATCTCTTTGCTGAATTGGCAAGGGATCCTCAGTTCACCCGATTTTTGAATGCTCCGAAGAAGGACAGCAAGGGCAAGAAGAAGAAGTCAACTTCTACACCTTCGGGACAGCAAGATGCACCGAAGGTAGTGCCAAATCCTTCACTTGAAGCTCCTAAAGAGGCCAATGAAGCTAAACAGTTGGTACCTATGGGGCAAGGAATGCAAATGCAAGGCCATTATGGAAGTGCCAATCCAATGGATTTTGGACAGCCGGGCATGCATGCTATGATAGGGCAGCCAGGATACTTTGGTGGTAGCACGATTTTTCATGCAATGGTTGGCCAAGGGCCGTATATGGGAATGCATGGCACAAATCCCTATGGTATGCAGCATCCAATGCATGGTGTGCAAGGTCCATTGTTTTCGGGTATGGATGGAAATGTGCAAAACCCTATGTATGGTAGCATTGGTTTGATGCCTGGGGTACAAAGTGGAATGTTTGGCAATGCGTCTGCACCCCCGAATGCTTATGGGGCTCAAGGAATGACTGCTGGTCATCCAAATGCTTCATTTGGGCTTGGTCATGATGTAAATACAGCAAATGCACCCTTTTTGCAGCAGCCAGTGTATGACAACTTGACTCCCAAAGGGGAAGCAAAAGACTATGATGAGGGTGGAAAAGCAGTGAAGTTTGAGTCCTTCAGCGGTGCACAAGATAGGCTAAAAGCTTTGACCTTCATTCAGCAGTTTGATGCAGCCTATTTAGGGGGAAACTTCACCGAATCCTCTAAGATTCGAAAGGCAGCCACTTTCTTGAAGGGGAATGCATTGCAGTGGTGGTCCACGCTCTTGATGCAAGGTAGAGCACCGTCAACATGGGTACAATTCAAGCAAATGTTTGCATCGAATTGGTTGACTAGTACCTTTGAGGTGGACATCATGACAGCTTGGAACAAGCTTGATGCTAAGGAATGCAAGAATTTGGAGCAATACAAGAAGAAGTTTTGGGATGTATTGCTGCCCGTCACTTCTTATCGTGCCATACCCCTTCATGAGCAAGTGGAAAAATATGTATGTGGGCTGCCCAAAGGAATCGGGGATTTTTACATAAAATCCACCGTGTCTAGCATGTCTCAGCTTATAGAGACTGCTGCTACAGCCAATGCTTTGCTGCATGGAAAGGATTCGGGCTTCCAAGAGAGCGGGGAGAAACCGAATAAAAAGTTGTTTAAGGCCGAGAAGAGAGGCATATCTGAAAACCAGCCTGAAAAGAGGCCAAAACAGCAAAGAAAGGGCTCGAAAACATTGGCACAATGTAGGGAATTGATGGCTGCAAATAAATGCTTTATTTGTGAATAGGAGGGTCATATTGCAAAGAATTGTCCCAATAGGCAACAAGCTGCAAAATGAGAAAATTAGGGAGATCCTAAGGGTAAAAGGCCCAAAACATCAGTGGGATTGGTGCCCAATGTTGTTAGTGATCAGCCCAATGATGATGCTAGTGAGTTGTGCAGAGCATGGGGCAAAATTAGGGATCAGCATGCATTGATCTTCTTTGATAATGGTGCACGAGTCAACTTCATCTCTATTGACATGGCAGTACGTCTAGGCATCAAAGAGGATGAGATGGGAGCCATGGGGGAAGTTGGAATGGCATGTAAGGGTCATGCAGAACCTGTTACACCACTCATTGGAAAGCTTCGGTTGCATATAGAGGGATATGTGGACAACGAAGAGTTTTACATCGCTCCACTTAAGGGTTGTGATGTGTTGCTTGGTATGCCATGGTGCCACCGTATGCATGCAGTGATTGATTCATATGCAAAAGAGATCACTATTCAACATAAGGGAAAGACACTCACACTTGATGTAAAGTTGAAAGGGGAATCTGTCCCTGTTGTATTTGCAGCTGCTATTTCAAAAGTAATGAAAAATCATCTTTCAGCGTATTTAGTTTTTGCTAAGGATATATGTCTAAATTAGAGAAGGATCACATGCCATTTCTGAAAATGTATGCTGATTGCTTCTCTCAGTCACTTCCAGGGCAGCTACCACTTGAAAGACCCGAAGATCATGGCATAGATCTTATCCTTGGAAGTAGCCCTCCTAATAAACCACCCTATAGAGTTCGTGCAGCCCAACAGGAAGAGATTATGAGTCAGGTAAATGAGCTTTTAGAAAAAGGGCTGATTCAGCCCAGCTCATTTCCTTTCTATTCTCCAGTGCTTTTGGTGCAAAAAAAGGATGGTTCATGGCGTATGTGCAATGACTATCGTGCTCTGAACAAGATCACGATAAAGAACCGCTTTCCAATCCCTCGGATCGATGATGTTATGGATAGATTGCAGGGGGCAGCAATATTCAGCCGTATAGATTTGAAAAGTGGGTATCATCAGATACGCATTAGACTGGAGGATGTGCCTAAGATAGCTTTTAGGACATCTTTTGGGTTATATGAATTTCTTGTCATGCCTTTTGGACTTACGAATGCTCCTGTCACTTTTAATCGGATGATGGATCACATCTTTCGGCCACATAGAGCATTTGTGGGTACTTTCTTTGATGACATGATTGTCTATTCAAGAAATGAGACGGAGCATAGAAAGCACTTGGACATTGTTTTCAATGAGCTAAGCATAGGCTAGTTATCAATGACAAGAAGAGTGAATTCTTTTTGCATGAAATCCACTTCTTGGGACATATTGTATCGGCTGATGGTATTCGTATGGACCCTGCTAAGGTTGAAGCAATACGCTCATGACCAACTTTGAAGAATATTCATTTCATGAGATCCGCAACTTCTTGGGTTTATGTTTTTACTATAGGAAGTATGTACGCGGGTTTGCTGAAATTGCATCTCCATTGCATGCTTTGCAAAAGAAAGATGTGCCATTTGGATGGATATAAGTGGAAATTTCAGCATTTGAAAAGTTGAAGGAACAGATGACTTCAGATCCTTTGCTTGTGTTGCCTGATTTAAGGAAGTCATTTGTGGTTCAGTGTGATGCATGTGGTAACAGCATTGGGGCTGTTCTTATGCAAGATGGTCGAGTTGTGGCTTATGAGAGCCGAATTCTCCACGGTGCAGAGAGGAATTTACAGGTTTATGAGAAAGAGCTCTTGGCTGTAATTCATGCATTGTCTACGTGGAAACATTATTTGTTGGGGGCTGATTTTACAGTGCAGACAAACCATCAGACTTTGAGGTACTTTCTGACACAAACAAAGTTGTCAGAGAAGCCTATGAGATGGGCAAATTTTCTCTCTATGTTTCATTTTCAAATTGTACACATTGATGGTAAAAAGAATGTTGTGGATGATGCACTGTCACGTAAGCCACAAATTTCAGCCGTCACTATGGTTTATCACATTGAGTTGGATGCCATGAAAGAGCAATATGTTGCTGATTCGGACTTTGCTAATGTTTATGATCAGCTTTGCAATGGCCAAAGGCATGAGCATTTTATGCTAAGAGATGGATTTCTGTTAATGCATGGACGACTGTGTGTCACAAAGCAGGTTAGGGTGATCATTGAAAGTCATGCTCCTCCGTATGCAAGACACAGAGGTATTGATGCCACAGTCAAGGCAGTGGAGCATTTCTTTTATTGGCCAGCTTTGAGGCATGATGTAGAGCAGTTTGTTAGGGCATGCATCATATGTCAGAAGGTAAAGCATGATAGGCAAAAGATGTCGGGCTTGTTGCAGCCCTTGCCTATTCCAGATAGGCCTTGGCAGAGCATTGCTATGGACTTTATCTTTGAGCTTCTTAGGACACCTACAGGGAATGATGGAATATGGACTATTATTTGTAGGTTTAGCAAACAAGCCCATTTCATTTCGTTGAGGAAGAAGATAAAGGCTGATTATATGGCACGATTATTTATGCAGCACATTTTCAAGTATTATGGTATGCCTGAGTCGATCATCAGTGATCGAGACCCTTGGATGACCAGTCTATTCTGGAAGGGGTTGTTTGAAAATATGGGTATCACGCTGAAATTCTCATCATCCTTCCATCCGCAGACAGATGGTCAGTCTGATGAAGCAAATTCCACAGTATTGGATCTTTTGAAGTACTATGTTTCAAACCATAAGACACAGTGGGAGCAGTATTTGCCATTGGTAGAGTTTGCATACAATAATACAGTGCATAGTTCCACTGACAAGGCTCCATTTGAGGTGGTTGAGGATGGCAAGAAGGTTCCACCTATTTTGCACACTAAGGATAAGATCTTTGAGGCTGATCGCTTTGTGGAAAGCTTGGATGCAGCCTATGCAAAGTTAAAGTATGCACTTCAGAGGTCACAGGACAAGCAAAAGCGGGCAGTTGATCGCCATAGACGTGCTTTGCAGTTTGCAGAGGGCGATTATGTATTGCTGCGTTTCGAAAAGGCAAGGCTGAAAAAGATGAAGGGAAGAGAGAGGTTGTATCCGAAGTTAAGCATGAGATACTATGGGCCTTTGAAGTGTTGGAAAAGGTCAGCGATGTTGTATATCGGCTGAAATTACCTCCACATTGGCGGATACACAATGTCTTTCATGTCAGTTTGTTGAGACCTTTTCGTGATGATGTGCCAGAAGATGTATCTGCTGAAATTCAGCCAAAGGTCGAGGAACTAGATGAGATTTTGGTACCCGAGCAGATTTTGGCACATAAGGAAAGAAAGGTTAGAGGTAAAGTTTCTAGAAGATATTTGGTGAAGTTTGATAATTATTCACCAATGGATGCAAAATGGATGGAAGAGGATGACTTGGCGGACCATTCTCAGTTGTTGCAACTTTATCTCGATGCCTTTCAGTTAGAGCCGACTTTGGATCGGGCTTACTCAGGTTTAGTAGAGCGGGCGTTCGGAGCATTGCCTGATGCTCAAGGGGGAGGTAGCACTTCCACTCCACCGGTTTTGGACAGCTCTCGTATGTAGTGGATCTCGGATGTATTCAGCACACATCCAAGGTACTGTGCTGACAGTATGTCTGCCATGAGGTCACTACTCGATATACTAGTCATTGTGAGATACATGTATATGAGTATGGTTGTCACTATGGCTCTGAGACTATACTTATGCATGAGTTTTTGGACGAGTTGGTATGAGTTTTTGCCTAAATTTTGAGATCAATTTCTGATTAGTTTCAGCTCAGTTTTTGATCAGTTTGAGAACCGTTTATGATCACTTTGGGATCAGTTTTGCATCAGTTTCTGATCAGTTTTTTTTACCATCAGCTTGTGATCAGTTTGGAGTCACATTTGCAGCCATTTGTGATAAGTTCTCATATCAGTCCATGATCAGTTTATGATCAGGTCATGCTCAATTTTTAATGGTTTACAGCTGATTCCATGGACAGCCGCATGTAAACGAATGTCATTGAAAGTTTCAGCCATGGTTTATGCTGAGAATATGCTTTACTGTGGTTTGAAGTCAGAACAGTTGAGAAACATGAGTTATGGATGCATCCAATGGTTTCTAGCAACAGTTTTGGACTGTTTTTCAGTTTTCTATTATGTTTTGCTGGTTGGAAATTTTCAACAAGTTTTGCGTATATGCAATGGTTTGACAACACTAGTGACTGTCATGCCAAATTGAAATTCCAGTGCAATATACTTTTGCTTTGGCCCAATGCAGTGCAATTGAGGACGATTGCAAGGTTTTCAAGGGGGAGGTCTATCATGGGGACGTGAAATTTTGAGATGGTTTAATCTTGCTAGTAACATTTGATTAAGTTACTAATCAAATGTGCAAGGTTGTTTAGCACATGTGATGCACATGGCAGTTATTTCATGGGAACGGGCCAAGGACCTCGAGGATGCAGTGAGTGTTAAAGGCAAAAGTTGTGTTAAGTTATGCCAACTAGGTTTTGGTGGTCAGTTGGCGCCAGGTTGGACCCCAGGACAATTGTTTAGCCATTAAGTGTCAGTGATGACAGTAGGGACTAGCATTAATTAATGCTAGTCTAAGGGTCAACAGAGGTTGGGATTCACTCCAAGTTGCAAATGGCCTAGCCAATTTCATTCCAGATGGGCATGTTTAATTTTGGGCTGGGTCAAAAGGGTTGAAATTAATTTTCAGAATTAAATAATTCTGAAAAATTAATTTAATAGCTGAAAATGCATTAGGAAGGCTGCCACTTGGCAAAACCTTCCCATGCAACTAGGGAGAAGGCTGTTGGAAAACTTTTGAACCACATACATAACCCCAAAGCTATTTGGCAACAAGCACACGCTTCATTATGTATGCCCACATGGGATAATTAGTGCCATCTAATTTTTCTAAGTCCCCAAACATGTTAAGAAAATCATTTTTCTCGGCCATTGCTTGTTGAAATATCTGGTTTTTCTGTAACCAGTTGCTGTCCAAAGTACAAATGTAGGTGCAACACAAAAGGAAAGCAAAAAAAAGACCAAGAACTCATAAATTTTTGAAAATTTGATGACGTGGATGAAGAATTTTCAGCCAATAGGACTCTAATGCGCACGAATGTCAATGTAGAAGGTATAATTGACATCAATGTCAATGAATTTGTGAAAATTTCGCAAGATTTTTCAGCCGAAAGAATTCCAATGCACACAAATGTCAATGTAGAAGGTATAATTAGCCTCAATGTTGATGAATTTGGGAAAATTTTGCAAAAACCCCAAATTTAGGCAATGAAATTTGGTGAAATTGGAGCTTGAATGTGAAAATCCCCAAATTTTGAAGTAAGACTGATCAATTTCTGGGCATCGAGTGCAAAACCCTTGAAATTATGGTCAGATTCAGGTTTTTAGGAAAACCCCTAAAATTCAGGAAGAAATTTGGGGAAATGAGTGATTGACTGCAAGATGTCCAAGTTTTGTGCTTCACAGGGCCCTATGTGCGAACAGGGGCAATTTAAGTGGATTAATGTTGATTAGGGCTTGAGGAACAATAATAATTAAATATGTGACCGTCGGGCATTAGATGCCAAATGTACATGGGTTGTTATGTCTTTAATGAGGCAAGTATACGTGGCAATTAGATGGGGCTGATGGCGTGCGTGATGGGTCTAATGGCAATCTGGTTGGGGCTGTCACAGGGAAAAGGGGAGTAGTCGGCGGCTTGTGTGGTGGCTGTCGGCACTTTTGATGGCTGGTTGGTGACATGACACCTAGCGTAAGTCACTTTTGATGGCTGTCTGTTGTGTGGTGCAGGGCAGTCTAACGCTGACATTGTGTCATCGACCTAAACGTGGCGACGTGTGTGGTAGAGGAAGGACACAGGCTATTAGGTCCCTGATGGGCAATGCAATGGAAAAGTAGGCCACATGAATCTTTGGGGCAGCGAGCATAACTTTGAGGCTTACGGCACAAGTCAAATAATGCAATAGGCAATTGAGTGACGATGACGAGTAGGGAAAAGAGTAGCCAAGTACAAAGCTCAATGGCAACTCAAGTGGCGATGTCGTCGGTTGAAAGGTATGGCTCTGATACCAGTGCTAGATTAGGGTTTAGTAGCACATGCACACTCACACAGTCATAGTGAACAAGTGAACATCAAGAGAGAAGAGAGTGTTGGAAGGTCACAATTCACATCCACTAAAAGAGAATGAATGAAAGTACAATCCCTAAGGTACTAAGTACCACACCCACACACCCATTGATGGGTGTTCACACGAGGAAAAACCCTTCTCTAACTAGAAGGTAAAAAGTGCCCATGAGATAAGGGAGTGTTCACACTAGAACATAGGAGGAACACAGTAAGTGTAACAGACAGCCTCCTTTTCAAGAAAATCGTAATTGCATGAAAGTCAAACACTTAGAGCTAGACCACATGAACTTGCCAATGGATCTATTATTTTATGTCGAACATAGAATCATGTTGATACCTACACAAGGTGTATTGGGCAAGAGCTCCTACACACCATTTGTGAGTCATGGTTTTGCATCTCAATATTTTTAAAATATTTTGACAGTGTATGCCAAATAGAAGTATGCCAATGCTATCGTTGCATTGCGTCCGCAAATGAATTGATATAGGATGATCCATCCAGTCTTGTCAGACTTGCATGATCCCTACAATCTAAACTATTTTTAAAAATTGTCCATTGTTTTGACCGTTGGAGTTCTAAAAAGTATTTTCCTACCCAACTTCTGGTGACTTTATCACCATTTTTTGTTTGTTTATTCCTCACACTCGCCTCTCACCTCTACCTATTACCATAAGCTTCAAGCTTTTCCTGTCTCTTCATTCTTCCTTTTCCTATTCCTCTGCAGCTACCTCTACCTCTACCTCACTTACCACTACCTCTTCCTCTACCTCTCTCTTACCACATCCTCTTCCTCTTATCTTTTTTCTTCCTCTACCTCTTCTCTTCCTCATCCCCTACCTCTAGCTCTCTTCTTCCTTCCTCTATTTGGAACTTGTATCTATCTCTGTTTTCACTTGCCTTGTCACTCTAGTTAGTTTTGTATCATGTGTCATCATGTTGAAAGCATGAAGTATTTTTCAATGACCGTATGGAACATAGTATTTTATCTGATAAATTTTTGTGTACGTTTGGTACCGTACTGAAGTCCATCTACTGGACACATCGTACACATCGTACCTGACTACCCTGGAGTCTGTGCCAGGACCTTGACAATGCTGTGAGCTTTGACCAAGATTTTTCTAGTTCATATAGACCTTGCTGCTGCTCATCTACGAGTGTGGGGCTCAGCCAAGAATATATCGTCAATGTGAAAGATTAAATGATTTTAACTATGGAGGTTTTTGGCTTGAGTTCTGCTAGTTGATGAGCTGCTGAAATTGTGCAGCACTCAGGCTGTTGAGATTGTGAGACATTAGTATATCTGCCAGACATTTGTACAGAATCTTTGGCTTGAGTGTTACTTGGTGCTCCTTTTGAATCTCTATTTCTGATGTCAAACTTGGTATTGGGCCTTGTGGACTGTTTGGACTGCAAGGAATCATAAACTTTTACCAGTACAAGTTGTAAGTACGTAGAATGTTTTGAACCTTCTAAGGTTCACTTTGACTTTCTTTATATGATGCTTCTCTGGTTAGACGAAGACCAATATGCCAAGTGATTTCCCCTGTTCTAACTCGAAATAATCATGCACTTTTACAAAAACCAGTGGAATTATGTTTTCAACCTTCGCGGGTTCACTTTGACTATAATTTCACCAGCATAAGACATTGTCAGAAAAAGTGGGCATGCAGGTACTGCATGCCTTGTGCACTTATGTGTGAGCATGCACATGGTTTGTGTGCATGCCTTGTGTATTTGCAATTGTATGTGGGGGAGCAGGTGGCGTGCCTTGTACACATTTGATTGTATATGCGGGAGCAGGTGGTGTGCCTTGTACACGTTTGATTGTATATGTGGGAGCACGTGTGTGTGTGGGTGTGTGCACATGTGTGTGTGTATAGCTTAGTCAAGACATTGGCTCCACACAAGAAGACAATTGGCTTCCACCAAAGAAAAAATAATAGGCAACTCTGCTTTTGTGGACCTAATTTAAAAGGATTGCTTTGGGTGCAGAAGAAACGGAGGCATTCCAGCAGCAATGAGAGTGAATCAGAATCCGAGACATCTAATGATGAGGCAAAAAAACCAGGAAGAAAGGAGAGGGAAAAAGCTAAAAGAGATAGAAAGGAAAGGCGACATAAATCACACAGAAAATCATCTAGATCTGGTGGCGAATCGTCTAGTGACGGGGAATATGGACCTGTACCTCTTTCTTCCTTCTTTGAAGATTGTAAATCATAATGCAGAGCTTGATTTGACATAACAAGTGCAAGTTGATGCATACACACCGATTTCATTTTACATTGTGCCCTGAATTCACTGTATGGTAGGTGGTCCAAATTTAGGTGCCCTCAATATCATTTTGAGTCCGTTTCTGCATCTCAATTATGTGAGCATCCTCCCGATTGGGTGTGAGTTTCTGGATGACTGATTTTAAGGGGGTGAAAGTGGTGTTTGTTAGTCACATATCTAACAGGGTTGATCGTGCTACTGGGTTTTTATGTGGGAAGTGCAGAGATGCTGTGCATCAGGTTAACAATTGGATTCGTGTTCTCCAGCCTGATAAAGAACGATGTACAACATTGAATGCTCGTTTAGAGATTTTGTATGCCATATTGGAAGAGAGCTCTTCTTCACACATTTGCCAAAAAGATGTAACTGTGGCTGGAAGTAGAGCTGAACTTGTGGATATTTTGATAAACTGCATATTTGTTTCAATGAAGAGAAGACATATTCTCATATTGTACATATGTTTTTGAATTGTGAACCAACTAGTGTGGTCATGCAAGGCATGATGCAAGTGAGTTTTTCAGATGAGCCAATGAAGAGTGAATATGACAGCTGCAGAATTCATGACAGGAATTCGTGAAGAAACCAAAAGAAAAACCTGTCTACCATGTCTGATATGTTTCATTTTTCTGTGAACATGCCCTTTCACATTTAGCTCTTTTTAGTGAGGGGTTTCATCCTTAGTTTATCATGTTTTACATGTAGGACATCTAAAGGGTGAGACCTGTTTGAATTTGGAAATCCTATCATGTGTAGCAAGCTTGTTTGCTATGATTCTTTAAAGAAATATGCAAATAATTTAAAGAAGTATTCCATTACTTGCAATATGCACTTTTAGGTTAGTTATTGAAGTAGAGCCTCTTTTTTCTATCTTGTATTCAATGTGTGTGTAGCACTCACAAAAAACATTTTTGGTAGTAGACACAAAACCCTTTAACTCATAATTTTGATGGGATTTTTAAATTGAGGAAAAAATATTTGCCATTTTTATAACTTAAAACTTTCGTAAAGCTCAATGTTTAAAGCCTCTTCCTCTAAATTTTGGAGGTTCTTTTGAAAGTTTTCCAATCATTTTACATGAACACTCAATTTCTTTAAGTATGTATTCTTCAAGGATCAAAGTCCTCTCTTTAGGCATAGTAGAGATGGCACTCAAAATTTCATTCCAGATCTCTGAAGTTTCATTTGTGAAATTTAGTGTTCACGAGCTCATCAACATAGACAAGGAGTAGATTTCTTTAAAAAAACTCATTTAAAAACTTTTGAGTGGTAAAAGATTTTCAAATAGGAAGAGTTCACATCAACTAACTAATTATCGTGACTTGTACACGCACTGATATACATCATTGTGTAACATTGAATGAAATCATTATCTTCATGAGAGAGAGAGAGAGAGAGAGAGAGAGAGAGTCGGTCTTTGCAATAGGCTATAAGATAAAAGATAGATACATATGAGACATGTACCTCATGTATAATAAATTGAACATGATTATTTAGAAAAAGAAAAACATAAAAACTAGGAATAAAACATAAGGAGGAAAAATGAAAATAGGGGCTAGATAGAAATAGCAAAGTTGATGAGTGGAATTGATGTGACAAGCTACATAGGAAGGAGAGGACATGTATGTCCCATGTTGTTCCTCATGCCTTGATAGGCTAAAGCACTGCGATTGGGCAATTCATGACGGAACAATGCCATATGCATCCTTTGGTGGTGCCTCAAGTGAGGGAGGACCTAGGCCAATGGATTGTGGGCGATATATTGCATCTCTTTGTGGCTTTGAGCAAGATGACTCCCTACAAAAGTTTGTAAATAGTGAAATGGCCTATGGGCCTATGGTGCCTACCCTAGAATTGCAAATGGTGTTCTCTATGTTAATGTAGTTTCGAAAGGAAGAGTAAGACAATGTCGATTTGGAAAATCCGTAAGTATATAGTGGTCTTAATTGGAACAAGTTTGAACCACCCTTTGATCTCATAATTCACTATGCACTTGCATATACAGTGCTCTCAAGTAAAACTAAACTTCAGAAATCCAAAAGATAATAGTCATAAACTTAAATTTGCCCATCACTTTATCTTAAATCACAAAATCAACAAGAAAATAATCAACATGCACAATTTAACAAAAATTAATATGCTTAAGATAGGGGAGCTACAATGCTCTTGCTTAGCAACCAAGCATAGATATCTTGGAGCTTGGTGCCCCTTGTGGTATGAGCTACACCGATTGAATATAAAAGAACTTGTAACTACTTCAAAAATTGAGTTTCAGCTAGTAGCTTGTTCATCTTTGATATTTGTCCTCATAGATTAGCTCAACACTACTTGCTAACTTGGCAACCAATTGCTCTCATCAATTGTGACTACCAAGCATCAAATTCGATAGATTTGCAGTAAAGGCATGCAATCTCTATGCCAAAATTAGAAAAAGTACTTGTATGTTGTCCAAAGTAGTTGTTGATGGCAACATTGGTGCCCTTTATGAGAGAATATAGCACATGGCTTGCATGCAATCCTAGATAGTAAGTCTACGTTGTCCAAAGTAGTCCATAAGTGTTACTAGTCCAACCTTGCGTATTTCTATTCAACTTGAATTGTGTCTAGGAAAGAAGAAAAATAGATGTCCTTGCATACATTGATAGAGAAGTAATTGGATAAAAAATTGCCACGATCTTCCCTAATGGCACCTTCACTTTACTTATATTTTCTTAGCTTTTTCACGTTTTTTCCCCAAACAAAAATATGCTATAAAAAATTACTGAATGTAGTGTCATTGGCCAAGACCTTGGACATATTGCCCAAATTTTAGTGAAGCTTTGGCACCTACATATTTAAAATTTTAATTATCTCTAACTCTAGCATTGAACCCTTGGGCCTTGCCACTAATGGACTTGGCTACGACTTGCACAACTTATGCAATCTCTTGCATGGCCAAAGAGCCAGGAGTTAATCAAATGTTAGTTTTAAACTGGGAAAAACACATCTTGGTGACATACCATTCTTGAAAAGTTGTGTGTCCTTGATTGCATTAGAGCATGACCAAAAGGTGCCTCAAAAATCAAATGCATTAACCCAATGATATTCATACACTTCCTAGACTATTTTTTGTCAATTAAAACTATCAAATTCTACTTGTGAAATAACTTCTTTTGTTTGTGAACCAAGCTCTTCAAATTGGAGCTTGTGACAGTCGAACCAAGTCCATAATGATTCTCTCCATAATGGTCCATTCCATAATGATCTCCACATCAATGAGTCAGGAGCATCTCAAGGGATGCCAAAAACACATTTTGCATGAACCGGATCTTCATGTTGCAAGGTATGAGTTCTTTTGAGATTGATTTTGAGTATCCATTAGGGCAAATGGCAAAATGACTATGGAGGCACATGAGAGATTAGCAAGGATCTTAGGAGCTCATAAATCTCTTATGATCATGGAAGGAGTGTTATCACATATGGCATAACCTTTCACGATTGGGAGGTGCAGTCTTAGGTGGGACAATTTTGGGCACTCTTATAAGATGATGGTTTTGTAATAAACTTTTGAATATATATGTATTATTTTCCATAGTGTTTATATTGTGATTATAGACTTGTGACAAGGAAACTTGTGTAATGGAATAAAGACAACCCCACTCACTATAAACCAACTATGGTGTTAGCCACTCTTATCTTTCATTAGTTGCAAAGTGGCCCTTCTTAGATGGGTGTTATACTACTATTAGAGTGATTGCCCTTGTTTTCTCTACAAGATAGAACCAAAACTCCCATACTCAACTATGTACTTTGTTTTTCCTGAGGAAAGAATGGATGGTGATGAATGTGGACACTCGGGACTTTGGTTGACTACTTGGAACTCCTTTAGGGCCATAGAGGAGGCCCCCAACATCACATGTTCATCTTGTATTAAAAAAGAAAAATACACTCCTTTGACATGCATCATAGTAGATAACATAAGCTTTTCTTACAACTTATTTCATGCTATAATTTTCTTGCTGCCTCACATGGTGCCATACTAGCTTTTGTAACACATGTAAGACCCCCAATAGGGTTTCTTAGACAAGCCCTAGTTACTTGTATATCTTGTATGTTTACAATGCTAGAAAATTTGCACGCATTCCATTGGGAAATTTTAGTTACAAGCCAAAGTTCCCATATATTTCATTCTATGCATTGGGCTGCATGCCTCCATACGTGGAACCATGAATAACACTAAGCCTGGTAAGAAATAAATGATAACTTTAAAATTTCACACTTTACCACTTTGGGCAAGAATGCCATCTAGAAATTGAGACCAAGTAATACCCTATTCGCCCCAAAAATGTTGGCACCCATTGTGGTATTTCTTTTCACTTTAATTTTAGAAATCGTTAAAAATGGACTAGGCTACATGTTCGAAAGATTGATCGGCCTCCCCATGAACTCTCAAGATCTCGAATACATTTGAGTTTCTCCAACTAAGTCCCTAATACACTATACATCAAATACAATTCCATACTTTTTCTAAACTGCTTGCTATTCTTTGTAACCAAGAATCCAAAAGTTCAATTTGTGCCTTTATTCCACATCCTAGGGAGACCAGATTGAATCTTCTTTAGTCTATATACAAATCAACCCTGTTGAAGGCTACCAAATTTCATCAATTCTATTGTTCATTGATCGAATTTACATCCATAATATTCTTCAATCAACTGAGGCATGCATGCATGCATTCCAATGCATCCATGCGAATCCTAATCCTTATTGGATACATACTAGGATCAAAAAATCCCAACAACGATTCACATTCAAGTTCAAGGGTCTTATCAACAATTTCCTTTACAAGTATCAAATGTGTTAAAAGACGCGGGATCTAGAGCATGGCAGAAGCTATGGTGGATGGAAGATGAAGATTAAGCTCATGATGACATAGACAAAGACTTGACCTGCTACACAAGTGAATTAGGTTCCAAGATTGAGACTTGGACTCATAAACACAATCTTGTGTATAAGACTGAATGAAGACACTAACTGCAAGAGGAAAGCATCATGATATTGCATTCATCATATACATGAAAAGGTGATAGTCAAGTACAATGCTCTATGGTTGCTAGATAGGTAGCAATCTCCCTCTTTGTGCCTATGGGATTTAGTTTGCCTGCATGAGGCTAGAACTGCCTCATACAAAGAGACTGAGTTAGGTGTGATTGCAAACATCTCAACAAAATGCATCAAGAAAAAATGAGAGCGAAGTAAGAGAGACAAATCTCTTATTTTTTGTCCTAAAATAGTGGCTAGCATCAAGTCCTAGCCTAAAATAGGGACTAATATCATTCATCCCAATTTACCCCTTGTTTCTAACTACTTTAAGAGCCAAATTGAGTCTTCAACTATTGTATGCAAGTCGTCCTTGCTATAGATGTTGAAATCTCTTCAAATCTGTTGTTAGTCTTTAGATTTGCAATAACAATTCGTTATGCAAGGCTACAATTATTTGGCATGCATTCCAAGATAACCATGCAAATCCCAATTTCTATGAAATTGGTCTATAATAAGCAAATTCACTATTGAATTTCTTTAAATCCTCTAATGAGTCTTCAATTGGCTGAGATATATATATATATATATATATATATATATATATATATATATATATATAGAGAGAGAGAGAGAGAGAGAGAGAGAGAGAAGAGAAGAGAAGAGTAGAGTAGAGTAGAGTAGTTTATTATTGTCCACAGAAGGCCAAATTATGACCCATGGGACCTTTCCACATATACAATGATTCTCCTCCCCCATGGTAGGAAAGGGTGGCTATGGTGAAAGAACGATCTATGTAGCATGGTTCTCCTGAAAGTGTAACATGCAGGTGATGAGAGCCCCTAACTTCGATGTAGGACTAGTGGTCAGAAACTGGTGAAGTGGCCCGTATAAAGGGATATCAAAGTCAGCCCGTATGTGTGCATATGCTAGGGATGTCATAGTCATGTCCTCCTCTGATTCTACACTCTATTGTAGTCCACACAGCTTGCATAACCTCGTCTCTCTTGCCTGTCCACTCCATGCACCTGTCTCGATCAATAAAGTGTGTGATCGAGTTCAAAGTCATGCAATACTCCATCTAATTACCACTGAGAGCGGATTGGCTATGTATGGTTGCACGTGTGCGAGAGAGAGAGAGAGAGAGAGAGAGAGAGAGAGAGAGAGAGAGAGAGAGAGAGAGAGAGAGAGAGAGAGAGAGAGAGAGAGAGTAAAGGAGATAGAATTCTAATTTTCTCATGTAGAACATGCCCAAAATAGGAGTTGCACACACACTGGATTATGCATTGAATGTTGTTGCTACAAATAAATGCCACACTAGATGTTGTAAAATGTTGTTTTGGTAACCCTTTAGATATTCAGGTTTGCTATGAATTAGGGTTTTAACTTAGAAGGTAATCTTTCCAACATGGGATTTAGAGTCATGAATCTAGGGAGCTTACAAGTGCATGTTAGGGATGGATTGACTAATCCCCAATGACACTCACATTTATTGCAAGAGAGGTCAAATCACATTCTAGGATCAAAAAGGAAAATTAGTAACCACTTAAGGTAAAGCTGGGAACCCTAGAATTCAGCCTAGCACAATCTTCTCTAGCCTTGCATGGCCTAAAAACCACATCATAATGGGAGAGAAAGAGCCCAACATGGAAGATATACTTGCATGTAGCCAAAACTAACTCAAACTTGACATGTGGAAATTTTCAAATTTCATTGGGGTCTCCACATGTGAAATCATTTTGTGTGGCCCTTTGCCCTTACCCAAGTTTTAAAATAACATTAAATGCTATCCTATCTCAAACTTAAATTTCCTAACCTCTTTGAACCTAAAAGTATTAAAACTTTGCACAGACCTTAGTCAAATACCTCAAACTATTTAATTCTCTGACCCCCATGATATGAAAGTCATTTCCAAGGGTTATTTAATGTCCTCGCTGCCCAAGATCTATTCTAGGCACTCCATCGGCATCTCTTCACAGCTTCTACTAGTGTCCCCCACTACCCAAACTAGGATTGTCTATCACGTGACTCACATTCAACTTAGTCTCACGTATGCATGTTACATGTGTACAATTTAAGTGTATGAAGAGAATTAAGTTAAAAATTCACAACCCATGACACATTTGCTTGCATTTCTTACATCTGAGTTTAAATCCCAACACTATGGTTTCGAAGCATACGTGAGCTAGCCAAAACTTGGATAGCCTTAGCTTGAAATTTTAAATAACCTTTAAAGTATTGTGGATGCTCTGACAATGCCGATTGAATAATTTGTTTCTTTGAATTATCTATTGAAAATTATAGCCTTATCTAGTCCACACCTAGCCCAAGAGTGAAAGCTTTGCAAAGAAGCACCTTGTATAGTAGGCATACCTAAAGGCTATCCAACTTAGCATCTACATGTGTTTTTTTTCCTAGAGGCCCTAAAGTGAGAGACTTACCCTCTCCCCTACTAAGCTATGTGATCTCATCAAACTCATCGCCACAATCAACAAATCAAGTGTAGACAACATCCCACCAACATGCATAAAAGAGCCAAGTCAAGTCCATTGACTAAAGTCTATGAAGTCATAAGTGTTGAAAAAAGCGCATGAACATATTCTGAAGTAGTTATTGACAATGACACATATGCCCTCTTTTGAGAGAGAAGGTTTTGCATAGCTTACATGCAACCCTGGACCATTATCCATAGTAGCCCACTATTGTTACTAGTGCAACATGACCTCTTCCACCCTTGTATATTGGTTTCCAACTTTTGAGCCATGTGCAAAAAACAAGATTGGGTATTACAGGCAATTCACATTGAGCTATGCATTGATTGTTCAACCATTATACAAATTGATGAGTGGATCAATGAATGCCAAATTGCATATGAAGATTTGAAAAAGGCTCTTAGAATGGCTCCTATCTTATGAGCCCTAGACTTGTCAATAACATTTCACATACACATCAATGAATGCCAACATGCATACAAAGCTTTGAAGAAGTCTCTTATAATGGCTCTTATCTTATGAGCCCCAAATTGGTCAATAACCTTTCACGTAAACATTGATACACCAAATTTGCCATGGGAGCAATGTTGTGTCAGCCTTGAGAACATAACATGGATTTTCTCATGAGCTTCACAAGTAAGTAGCACGTTGATGCAAAAATGAAATATTCTACCACCAAAAGGGAAGGCTTGGCAATGGTGTTTGTAGTTAAGAAATTTTGCCACTATTGTTTGACAACACCACTCATGTTTCTTATTGATTGTTGGTATTGCTCTATCTTTTTAACAAATTATGCACAATAAAATGCATTGCCAAGTGGTTACTAATCTTGATGGAATTCAACTTCTCTGTTGTTTTTGGAAGGGCAAACAACACTACATGGTCGCCCATATAAAAAAAATAATGAATGGAAAAACCATAGGAAAAGGTATCATTAATGATTTATTGGACACCCATTTGTTTAAAATCTTAAGCGAAAGAGAGTTGTACAAAGCAGACCTCACTCCATATTATTGAGCTAAAGACATTGTTCTTGAAATTCTTGAGATCACCCAATCGAGAAGGCTTGACTTAGGCATGTTATCATTAAGACTCAACACTACTTGCTAATTGCAAATCAACTATATTAGTTAGGCTAGGACTGTCTTTTGAAAAGATGCCATGCGAATATGAGATGTATGCTATGCTCACATCAAAGCACACAGGGAAATTGCATGAGGATACTTTGATAGAGATACCATTGCAAGGAAGGTTCTTCAATCTCAATTGTGGTGGCCTACTTTTTTTCATAACATAGCTAGATTTGTTAAATATTGTGATGAGTGCTAGTGCATACATCCAATTTGCAAGGATAAAATGGAATTGATACTTATAATAGCTTGTCAACCATTCAAGAAGTAAGGCATTGATTTCATCAAACCTATCAATTTTGTAGCCCAATGCTCACAAGCAAAGTATATCATCATGGTGCAATTGAGTATCTAATAAGATGGGCTAAGGCAAGGGCCACTCAAAAGAATGATGCTAGGATAATAGGTAAGCTCTTATGGGAGAATGTGATCTCTCAATTTAAATGTCCCCTCAAGATTATGAGTGACCATGGTATGTATTTTATTAATAAAGTGATCACTCGCTTGGTGTCCACCTTCATGATCATCCATACAAAGTCATCACCCTATTATCCTCAAGCTAATGGTCAAGCTAAAGCTAAAAATAAAATCATGTTTAATGTGTTGAAAAAGACAAACTTAGTATCTTGAAGTGGCTAGGACAACAAGTTGATAGTTCAAAAGCTAGCGTATGGGACAGTTGCAATATTACTAGTTGAATTCTTCATTCCTAGTTTGCAAATTGTTGTGCAAGAGCGTTGGGAGGGCAAGGAAGTTGGGATCAAGCATCTCATTTAGCCCAAACGCCTATTAGAAATTTGGCTCTTGGAAACACATGTGCTAATCTGCAAAAAGGCATAAAGGAAAGCCTAGTTTGACAAGCACATCAAACAAAGAGACTTTGAAAAGGGCCCTCTTGTATTACTCTACTTCATCAAAGGTCACAAGAAGAAGAAATTTAGAGGTCTTGAACCTTTTGGGTATGCAAAATAAAAAAAAAGGACAATGTGGAGCTAGAATTTCTAGAGGGCAATGGGATCAACTTTGTCAATGGAGCCATATCAAGAAATACTATCCACCCATGCATCCATTGCATGAACTACCAATGTTATTACAACTTATCGATGTATGCACTATGAACATCATAGAAGTTAACACTCCTAAAGATGAAGAGACCGTATCATCAGCTTACCTTAGGGTCAAGATCCTTACAAAGAGGGAGCAAACTATAAATGCTCTAATTGATGAGGGAGCCAATCATAAAATCATGATGCATGAAGATGGGATAAGATCAGGCAACCAAAATTGGTCTGACTACTGCCAAAATCAATCCATATATGGTATATATTACACTCTCCAAGGAAGTGCAACGTGATGTTGATCATCAAGATTGAAAGCCTCCCCACAATTCTTTATGTACTACCAAATGTAGAAGCAGTTGGGAAATAAACTCTATTGGGTTGAATATTTAAATAACAAGGAAAGTGCAATCAGATTATAATGTACAACAAATATATGTAGCCCTACCCAATGTGAAAATAATCATAGATTTTAATAAGGGCAAGCTTTCTTCCTCAAAGTAATAGATGCCATTGATGACTTCAATTACATTGAGTAACACCAATGCCACTCATGACTTCAACTATACTGAGTAACACCTCTAGTGAGGGGGGTAAAACCTTGCTCAAAGAATTACTCAAATCGCATGAAAGCTACCAGAAATGAGTGAACAAGGTGTCTAAACCAAACATAATTTAAAAGAAATGGATTCCAAGTTTGAACATGTGAGCAATGAGGCTACCTCTCTTGTAAAGCAAACAATGGGGCTATGACATCCTTGCCTGAGTTGCTTTTCCTCATTGGCACATTCTTAATAGCCCATCAAGAGATATCCTAGACAACGCCACCTGGAACTACATGGAATACCTTGGATTTTGCTATCTAGGCTCACTTGAGTCTACCTCGCAGTGGAAGTTTTGGCCGTCCCATGAGGATTGTCTTGAGTTTTAGGTTCTTAATATTAGTCAAGTCACATATTGGTCAACTAGCATCAATAATTCGAGCTTCCACTTCTTATAGGATTACTTGACTTGCATTGCACTTGGTTCAAAGAGAATGGGAGACAAAGGGAGTAAAACACATCAACCCTTCTGCCCATAAGGAAAATTCCCATTTCAGTCCCCCTAAAACGTTGCAAGTTAGGTTTTCCTAATATCTAGTGGTCATTCGCTTACCTATCTATGAAGGTAGTCTTTTCCTTTGAGAAAAGCCCACGACTTATTGAGACCACCCAACCATAGGTCTAGACCCATGACATCGGGGTTGGGGTGGCATGTGCAATCCTGCTTGTAGGGCCCTATAGGCTATGCTTAGTTTCTTCTTTACCACCTCAAGGGACTCCCCTTTCTCTGAGTGGGTGGTATCCATTAGTGCATTCAAGAAGGCTTTTTGTTGAGTGTTGAAGGCTGCGGCCTCTACACTGCTCTCTGTGAGGATTTTCTCTTTTTCCACGAGAGCCAGGCGACACGCCAAGGTCTTCATCCTTCATTCATTCTATCCCGCCCATGCTTTGGCTCTCTTCTTCATTTCCTCCATGCCTTCCCCCTGCCTTTGCACCAGAGCTATGAGTCTTTGCTCCTGGTCTTTCAATTCTTTGCTCATTCTCTCCCGCTCTTTTCTTTCTAAGTTTAGCTTCTCAGTCATGGTCTCCATCTCCTTGTGATGTTCTTCTTCCTCTTGCTTCCTTTCCTCTTCTTTGGCGGCAAACTCATCCATGCCTTGTTTGATCTAATCAATCTTTGCGGTCAAGTTGCATGATCAAGAGTTTATACTCCCTCTGCATTTTTACCAACTCCTGATTCTCATCTTCCAACTGTTGCCTCCAGCTTTCCTCCCTGTCGTCCTTAGCCTTCAGCTCTTGTTTGAGATCAAAGATCTCCTTTTGTTGCATGGCTATCTGTCGGGTCTTTTCAAGCTGAAAAGCAGCTTCCGACTCTTTTTTCGCAGCTAACTCGGCCACATCTATCTTTCTCTCCTCTTTAGCTTTCTCTACTTGAGAGAGCAATTCAGCAACGTATTCGTCATAGTTAGCTAGTGGCATCATCATTGTGTGGATCGGAGTGGTTGAGGTCTCCACTTTCTGGCATTTTGGATATTATCTAGATTTGGCATCTGTGGCCGGCCTCTTCTGCCCCGTGGCTATGGTTTCCATGTTTTTCCCTTGGGCTAATTCTTTATTGATGAAATATTGCATCCAAGCCACAAAGTTTGAGACGTCGGCACTAGTGGGGATGCTGGGTGAGGGAGGCTGCTTCGGTGGTAGGCACCAGAAGGGTCGGGATAGGATGGATGGGGGCTTTACCCTTGCCTTCAGTGACGGCTGGTGGTATGATCTCCGTTACCTAAGTGCTTGAGCCTGGCCCCTCCTCCCTAGGGCGGGGCTCAGAGCTCCTAGGTCATCTGCCCTGCTTTGTTGCTCTATAGACCGATGTGTGGCTTCGGCCATGTCTTCCTCCTCCTTCCTTCTCAATTCCTCCTCTTCCTCAGCATCCCTTCTCTCCCTCTCTTCTTCTGCTTTCCTAGATTCTTCCTCCAATTTATCTACTTCTTCTTTTTCTTTCTTCTTCCTCTCTTTCACCTCTTTGAGGGATTCCCTTTTTGCTCTCTCTAAGTCCTCCTTCTCCTTTTTGCGGCCTTCGTCCTGCTTCTTCTTTTGTGTTGTCCCCTTCTTAGGTTTCTTTGCTTGCTTTTTGCTTAATTGTTCCTTATGTTCTTCCCCTTCTTCATCACTTTCGGTCCTATCGCTAGATAACTCTTGGTCTTGGTGAGGGGGCGATTTGTCGGGTGTTTCTCCTTCTCCTTCCTCTGTATCATGTGCCTCTTTTACTGCCTCCTAGATGAGGGCAGTCAAAAAACTTCTATAGCCGATGAAAGAGGCTTTGGATGAGGCTTTCTTCCTCTCAGTGCTTTTGGAGGTTGGGGACTCCCCGCTTGCTGGCTTACTCTCCAAGGCTAGTGCTTTTGCTGTCTGGTCTATGGTCTTGCACACATAGCCATTCCAGTCAACCTCATCCAGGGTGCGAGCTGCCACATTCTCCAGCACAAGCACGCTGATCTGGTGCATGAGGGAATTGTAGCGCTGGTTGGAGAATAGTGTGTGCAGTAGTTTTGCATGTATGCGGGCTTCAGCATCAGGGATATCCTGGATGATGATGTCGTCGTTGGTCAGCACCTCTTCCCTCTTCATCTTAAGCATGGCATAGGCGTCTCCTTTTTGCTTCTTCTCCACCTTAGACAATAAGCCCACTGCCTTCTCCACCACGGCTGGGCTTAAGGGTACATGTACCTGTTTGGCCTTCTCCCCCCTTCTCACTATTACAGTTCCACATTCCTGATCTGGGTTGTAAGTTTTGAGGAATTCCACACACTTTGTGTGGTTAGGCTCTTGTGCGAGCTTCTCGAGGTACTTAGCGAGGTTGCACTACTCGACCCTCTTGGATGCTTCCTCCTTGGCCACTACTTCCTCAATGTTATGGATGGTTTGAAATTTTAGTTACTTGAAAGCCAAGTGAATCAGTCATGGCATCTTTGGCAGCCTCTCTGAACCTCAAAGATCAGATCGCCAGCATCAGATTGCATCTCGAAAGCTTCCAAATAGTTGGATTGGCAAGATACCCTCCATAAAGAACTCCTCTTCTTGGCCACAACTGATGAAACCCCCTCCCTTTAATTTGATTATAAATATGGGGCATGAGTAGCCATAGGGGACACAAGCTAAATCAGAGAAGAGACCCTTTCCAAAATGAGTGAGAAGACCAAGAGAGAGAAAGAGAGCAGCAAGAGAAGAGAAAGAGAGATAATTCGGCAAGGGGGATACTCTACCACCTCTTGAAATCGAACCCACCTCTTCTACCTTCACTCCCTTGCAGAATCGAGACTCTACTCAATTTCCTCTTAATTCCTAATAATCGTCATCCCCATCAGTCCAATCTTGATGACCCAAAGCTCGAAACCTTCTCTCCAACCTCATGATCAAAGACCATGACCCTGAAGAAGAAAATTATGAAGGCTGCGGAAGTGGGAGCTAGTAATAATGCTACGGGCACATCCAATACAAATGGAATGGCAAGTATTGGGATTACAAACGACGCCGCGAATACTAGCAATAGCCAAGCGCTCGTCGTAAATCCCCATGTGCTATATCTTATTATTATTTTAAATATTAAAGATGAAAAATAGATCATCATCCCATGGGCTGGTAACAAAAAGTTGCATTCGTAAGAGTAGGACCTTTTTAAAATATAATCTCTTGCATAGAAAATCCTAGAGAAAATTCTTAATCTCAAATTTCAAGGATTAATTTGGGGCTACATGAGATGTACTAGGAGTAGGATGTAAGGAAGATACTGCACTACCCGAAAGAATTTATGATTTTACTACATCAAAAATAGGATTTTTTTAAAGATTTAGATTCAAGGACTATGACTTTTGTAATAATAAATATTTAAAATTTTGAATCCAATTTATATTGAACTGACAGAACTTCTAATTGATAAATACGGTTACTAATTCTTTGAAAAAAAGTAATGAGATGAGATTGTTGAAATACTTTTCGTAAATAAAAATATCCAAGAATTTTGGAACTAGTGAATTATTGCTAGACAAGGATCTACAGAATTCCATTAAGGAAAAGAAAACATCATCATTGGAGTAACTCTTGTTAAATCTCATTTGGGTCTAGATCCCAAGGGGAAGAGTAATCCGAGAGGATTTTTGGAAGATATTACCACTTATGCTAAGTTTAGCCTTGATATTATTATTCTAGAAAAAGGGTTTGTCTTGGAAATAAATTCGTTAAAATTTTTGTGTATAACGAATGTGAAGTAAGCTGTTTGTGATTGTAAACTAGGTTCTGATCTTTCTTAATTTATTAGGATAAAAGATGGATAATCGAGTACAGATCGTCAAACTAAGGCAATATTCCGATGGGCACAAAATGTTGACTAAGGCAATGTTCTCTAATGGTGCTAGACCTCCCCAAGGTCAGTGTGAATAAAATCTACTCCAATAGATTTTTGTTTTCATGTTAATGAGTGTGGACTGATCCGCAATGTGAAAGGTCTTGTTGTAGGGAATTCTAGTCGGCAAGAGGAGGCAAGGATACTAGGGAGCTTTGATCACAAACTCCTTAGACCCTTATGAACTGACAATTACCCTTTGAACCCAGATAGTACTTTGGAAGTCCTGACATACTAGTCGAGGGACTAAGCTTGTAGGAATAATACCTTCGGGTTGATATTACGTCTAGTAAAAGGGCAAGAAACATTGTAAAAAGATATTTTTCTTAAAGGAACTAATGAGAAAGATTTGCTTTATATTGTTTGTGTGCCATTAAATAAAGACGTGTAACAAAATTGTGAGACTAGAGGTAATCAAGGAAGTTGTTTTTAATATGTCAAACCTAAAGTGGTATGTAATTAGGTAGTTAAAAATACTATCTCGAGGGAAACAGGTGGATGGATCCCCATGGGGCTGAGCCTTGATGATCAACGGAAGTACTTATTGATGGCTGGCCTAACCCCCCAGGAGGTTGATGCACTATGCTTTGAAGAGGAAACACAGCAAGCAGGCCGACAGAGAGATGAAGCTAAATTCCAAATTGATAAGGGTAGATTTAAAGAAGAGGTGATCCTAGAACCCCCTCGCCACATCCCCAAGAGTAGCCATCAATTGACACATCTGCAAAAAGACAAGCCACCCTTAAGAAAAGGAGAAAGAAACTGGTGGAAGAAACCAGGAAACAAATGAGAGCCAAGTCGGTCGTGCAACCATCTACACCCCTACCACCGTGCCCACATGACCTCCTAGCAGGTTTCCTCGCTAAATTAATAGTTTGGGAGCAACAGGAAAGGGACAAAAAACCCTTCTCCTTTAGCTTCCTTCTACCCAACAGCCTAAGGAGAGTCGTGCCACTTAAAGCAGTGGAGGAAGTGATTGCGATTGAAAGTCGACTAGGCCAGCAATGGCTGGAAGAGAGAGAAAAGAATCCCACTCTCTGGGGGACCGAAGAGGTAGACTTTTGGCAGAATAAGGTCTTTGAAGTTCCACATTCTGTACAAGGCTATAACTGCCAGCCCATGTGGAGATGGGTATGTGACATTAGCATGCTCGCCTGGATGGCCTTTTGCAACACCTTATCCTACGAGAGGAACAACCCTACATTTATGGCGTACCCTCATAGGGTAGGAGTAGATTTTGATGCTACACTCCATGGACGCTATGACTTCCCCATTATCTATAATCCTAACTGTGCCTCTTTTGAACAAGCTCTCACCTTCACCTTAGAAAGCCTAGATGTTTCCATGATCTGCTTCCTCTCTGACTTTTCCTCTTGCCCTGATCCAGCCTTCATAACCACCTATAACCATCTTAGTCTTCTTAAACTCTTACTTAAGCAGGACCCTACCCCACAAGAACGTGGCCTCCCACCCCTCTTTTTTTATCCTGACGCCATCGATAGCTGGGCCATGATGTGCCTGATGATGACAGCTAGCCTTCTACTGTCTTTTTGCCTAGCTCTTCTTGAAGATATGAACGATAGCCAATTCACCCGATATAATCACCCCGTCCTCTCCACCACTTCACTCCATGTTCGCATGAATATCAAGGGATACATGCAGAGCTTGTAATTTTTGAGCAAATCTATCCAACCCCCTTCTCCAGCTCACTCTCACGATGAAAGTTAGAAACTGGCTGTCATCCTGGCTTAATTTTTTATATTTAAAAAAAGAGAAAAATAAAAATAAAATAAAGTAAAAATAAAAGAAAGAAAAGAAGGCAAGAAAACACATCACAAAAAGAAAAAGACATGGAAAGACGGACTCACATGAAGACACAATGAGGACCACACCGGACACGATCACTGCACCTAGGGGTCCTCAAGTTAGGCGTGTCTGATCGCTTCGGTCAGTCGGCTCCACTCCTAACCTCCTAGCCCTTTTTTGACCCCCCATTTCATGCCTAGGGCACATCAAGGGCAGGACATACCTAGGGAGGTAACCCTCGTCTATGGTTAGACCTGTCACCTTACGCTACACACACCGCATCTCCCTACCGCACGTGCAAGAGTATGCCTTACTCTCACATATCATGTTATCTTTCAGTGTCGTGTCGAGTAAGTGATTGAGTGTAGGTGCATTAGGGAGGGGCCTTAGCACTATCTCCCCTGGGGTCTTAAAGACCCCAAAGAGTTGGGATCTATGGTCCAAATTGCATCCGATACACACAATCGATCATGATCGTCGTTTTTTGAAAAGTAAACACATCCCAAATAAAAAACCCAACTTGCACTTTTCGATAAAGTAAACAAAGTCAAAAAAGTAAACACAGCCCATTGAAAAGTGATTATCAAAAAATTGTTGCTGAAAATTGGCATGCAAAAAGGTAATTACTTCATATTACTTTAAAACTTGTTGAATACAACATGGATAGTGTAATGGTTGAAAGTTTACTATGCTTTCCAAAGGTTATATATTCAAAACCTCCAAACCTTAAACTTCTCTCTTTGTTTTTTTTTTAAATTTTTCTCTAGAATTTTCAATAGTTAAACCTTACATTTTACAAGTTTGCTTTTTTTTTTTTGAAACCCTCTTCCAAGCTTTCAAAGCCCAAACTTGAGAAAATAGCTTCTAAGGAGAGATAAGAAATTCTAAGGAGAAATTTGAAGGAAATAACTTCTAGGGAGAAACAAAAATTCTAAGGAGAAACAAAAACTTACCAAAGAGATTAATTTAAAGAGAGAAATTTTATAAGGTGAAATTCTAAGGAGAAACAAAAACATACCAAATAGAGAAGTTTAAATATATAAAATTTTGGAGGGTTTGAACCTATAACCTCTTCAAAACAAGGTAGACCTTCAACCATTATACTATCCCTTGTACACATGTTGAAATTGGTGAGTTTTAATGTATTATGTAGTAATTACCTTTTTGGCAAGTCAATTTTTAGTAATAATTTTTTTATAATCACTTTTCACTAGGTTGGGTTTACTTTATCAAAAAGCACGGGATGGGTTTACTTTTCAAAAAGTAGCAATCATGATTGCTTATGTGTATCGAGTGCAACTTGGATTGTAGATCCCAAATCTTCGGGGTCTTTAAGACCCCATGGGAGATAGTGTGAGGGAGGGGGGAGAGATACACTACTGCTCATAATTGGTTCCCTATCACCCTTTTTCAGTGGCCTAAAAGGCCATGGCAAGTATGATTGACATCAGACTTCTCCCCTCCTTCAAGACATCATTCATGACACTTAGATAGGGTTCATCCAAGATTGAAATATACTCAACAATATTTTCACTTTCTTCGAGGCCAAGTGGATCTAGCATAGTGGATAGGGATTGGAGTGCTTCTATCGTCTATGGATTTTGATAAAGCTTATGGCATGTTTGATTGGGACTTCCTACAAGATACCATGGTTTAGCTAGGCTTCCCACCATAGTGGAGATGTGGTCTCTCAACAATTTATAGGACAGCCAACAAAGTGATCGTAGAAGGGTGGACATGAGGGGAGTTCTCATTGGAGAGGTTGATCAAATAGGGTTCCCATTGGCTCTATACATTTTTATGTTCTTTTCAAGGCTGATGTTATATTTCCTTTACTTGAGAGTCAATGGGTTGAGGAGTCTCGAGTTGTAAGTCTAGACAAAGATAGAGTTACTACACAACCTTAAATGTTAAGGATGATGAGTTGATGTTTGAGGGGGTCAAATTGGCCTTGGAGAGGTTTGACACTATAGCAAACATAAGTTAGTTTGTTTTTTTAAATAATCTTATCTCTCTAAGGAATTTGCTTAGGGTTTAGATAGGTGTGCAAGGAGCAAAGTTGGTGCACTAGAGTGCAAACCATCTCTTGCTGACCAGAAGAGCTTGTACAAGTTGATACGTGAGGTCTTTGCATGCCGTCTTGCTCTCACAGCCAAATCCATTTCTTTGGCTGTCAACAGCGGCCTTTTGACCCCAAGATTTGCCTTAGTGGTCCAGGTTGAGACCAAGCCTTCACACTCAGCCTCGGCAATCATGTTGAGCTCCTTGTTGAGCCGGATTTGCTTCTATGAACTTGGAGGGTGAAGCCTCCGCGCAACCTGCTCGGTTCGATCATGGAGCCATCCGACCACAATGATGTCACTCAGCAAGTTGCACCCCTTTGGTCCTGAGATCGGAATGGGCTTGAATGCGCTCGTAGACTTCAAGGTTGAAGTAGGTTCCTTGAAAGACACCCTCATTCGGAGCACAAGGTCCCCAGCCTCATGCGCCTCCGCGACTTGAGTCCCATTCCAAGAAATCCACTCGTCACTATTTTTCCACACGAGGGGCACCCCAGTACCCCTTTCTTCTTTGCTGTATGAGGGCTTGTCCCCCTCAAAATCAGCCACTATATCCCGGTCTTTTTCCTCATTGATTTTGTAAGGATACACTTCCACCTCCTCACTAAAGCATACATGATTCCCCTTTCTAACTAACTCAGTTCTTTGCGGTTTCGGAGTTGACTCTATCATCTCCCCCTCCACCCTAGACCTTGAAGCAACCTTAGATTCAACTCACTCCTCAGCACGGGCCTTTGTCTTTACCCCTTTTTCTGCACAGCTCTTCTCGTTACCACACGTCCCACTAGTCTCACCATCTACATCATCCACCCATCTATCACAACACATGGCCGTTTGTTTATATCCGCGGCTCACGAGTTCTTCAACCCCTCCTATCTCCCTGATCTCCACCTTCTCCTCAACACATCCAACGCATTCATTTAGACTCGCGGCTCCACGAGTTTGGTCTGCCTCTTCCCCCAACACGGCCTTTTCGTTATACTCGCGACTCACGAGTTCTTCGACCCCTCCCATTCCTCTGATCTCCACCTTCTCCTCACCACCTTCTTCTCCCAACACGGCCGTTTCTTTAGACTCACGGCTCAGAGTTCTTTCTCCACTTCTATCTTGCATTCGGCCGTTTCTTTAGACTCGCGGCTCACGAGTTCTTCCTCCTTTTCCACTCTACATCCGGTCGTTTCTTTAGATTCACGGCTCACGAGTTCTTTCTCCATCTCCATCCTACATTCGGCCGTTTCTTTAGACTCGCGGCTCACAAGTTCTTCCTCCTTTTCCACTCTACATCCGGCCATTTCTTTAGACTTGTGGCTCACGAGTTCTTCGACCCCTTCCATTTCTCTAACCTCCCCCTTCTCCTCAACACACTCGGCACATTCGTTTAGACTCGCGGCTCCACGAGTTTGATTTACCTCTTCTCCCAACATGGCCTTTTCTTTATACTCGCGGCTCACGAGTTCTTCATCCATTTCCCTTCTACATCCGTCTGTTTCTTTAGACTCATAGCTCACGAGTTCATCATCCTCTTTCATCCTGCATTCGTCCGTTTCTTTAGACTCACGGCTCACAAGTTCATTATCCGCTTCCATCCCGCACACGGCCGTTTCTTTAGACTCGTGGCTCACGAGTTCGTCGACAGTTTGCCATTCGCCCTCATCTTCATCCGCTGTCATCCAACCATCCCCTTCCTCCAACTCCACATCCCTCTCATCTATATACTGAAACTCATCCTGTCCTGGATTGTTTATACTCCCCTAGGTGCATGAGTCTGTGAATAATCTGCCCTGATTTCTTTATACTCCCTCCAGGTGCAGGAGTCTTCAGCACTAAGATCATCCACTTCCTCAATCCTACCATTATCGGGTCCGTACGCTTCAAATTCATTGGGAACTTCAAGTTGGAATCTGTCTCTTTCACCCTCATTCCTTATTCCACGCTCCTCTAAGATCACTCCATCTGGTAGTAGATTTGATTTGTAGGCCATCTCTTCTTCCGCACAATCTTTGATGAGAACTCCATCAAACATGATAACCGGCCCGCAAGCCTCCTCTTGTCCTCCTGGAGACTCTATGGCTACGGTTTTGTTTATACTCACCCGCTCTGTTACGAGTTCTTCAAGTTGCCCCTCATCATATGGCCCATCGGCCCACCATTGCTCTGCTTGGCATATTTCGTGGTCGTTTTCATAAGAATATGGCCCATAGGCCTCCTCTCCTTCCCCTTGATGCCACTCATTGTTCTGTACTTCATGCTCGGATCTTTGAGATTGTGCATAATAATCTGGAGCCCATCCTGGATTCCTTTCTTCCCACCTACCCTCTTCAAACATTTCTTCTTGATCTCCAAAGTAGGCTTCTTCGGGTTGGTCACAATATTCGTGGTAAGGCTCGTTCGCCCCCCACTCCTCTTCTCTCCATTAACTCACCCCACACATTCCATCTTCTTTGATCGCATCGTCACATTGGTTTGGATCATTTTCTATCAGAGCCCTCTCCCTATCCATGCATTGTCCATCCTGCATCATCTCTTCCCGTATTCGTCTTTCGGCCTCCCAATCTATCTGCTCATTCAAGTAAAACTCATTTGTACAAGTAGTCGGTTCATCAATCGCTAACTCCTCATCATCTGACTTGCTCCTAGTATTCGGTGGCTTCGTCGTTACTCCACATTCTCTTTTTCGCTCCGCCAACCCTTTTCTCAATGTGTTCATCAGCTGCAGTAAGTTAGTATGTTGAGCATGACTCAGTTGTCCCCCTGAGATCATCTTTTCAGCCATTGCCAACTGGGCCTCTAGTGCAGCACACATATTTTCTCATTTTTCCACTTCACTTTCACTACTCTCACTATCTGTCTCACTTTCAGTTTCCATTTTATGCATTATAGCGCTTGGTTTCTTTTGATTTCCTTGGGGTTTCATACTTTTTCCTTCTCGTCAAGCATACCCCCTCGCGCCACTATCTTGCCATATTCTTCAATGATTTCCAATCTTAATTGTCGTTCCATCTCCAGCAGTTCAAGGTTAGGACCCTTTTTATGATCTTCGTACCATTCCTCTAACCTGCCATTCAGTACCTGCAGTTCTCCTTTCAACTCAACTTGTCTAGTTTTTACTCTATTCAAACTCCTTTCCAAGTCCTGCTCTTCCCTCTTTGAAAATCCGTATCCACTTTGTAGCCATTTCACCTTTGTTGCCCATAAAATCCTGCTCATCCTCGCAATCATGCCATCTTGCCAAAATTTTATGTTTTGAATCATACAAATTTTCAATTCTAATCTTTTCAACTTCATTTTGTGCTTTTTCCTCTTCTTTTTGATCACTTTTCACTTTTTTCCCACTTTTCTTAATTTTTCCCATTTTTTGGAATTTTTAAGAATTTTTTCAATCTTTTGAATATTTTAATCCCCCCCGCCTCAGGACTTCGCCATCGCATCACGAGGGTCCAGCTCTGATACCAAGTGTGATAATCTCCAAAAATCATGCCAACACATCCCGGCACCATAACACGGCACAGCCCAACGCGACACGGAGGTCGACACGGCACGGTAACGCAACACAGCCCAGCGCCGACGCGGTTCAGCAGTCCACCATGTTATCTCCCTCCAATGGGTAGGGAATCCATCATATCACTTGATATTTCTTGGTGCTTACGCAAGGACGCACCCCCGAAACCCTTCACGGTAGCACAACACCCCACTCACCTCTTGCCCCATGAAAAAGACTACCCATCCCCCTCACTCTCACTGTTTGCACTCACCATCCCCGCTCACCTATTCCTGGTGGGAGCCCTGAGCCACTTAACCATGCCCAAGCGACACGCACTACGGCCCCATGCCGCGACGCGCCCAAGGAGAGCCAAGCCTCAAGTAGAAGGTACCCCCACTATAGCAGCTCTCCCACACCTTAGGCACTTGAAAAGGGTTCATCCAATGCATACAAACATGCCTAGAGCTTGGCATTGAAGGATTTGATCATTGGCATTGGGTTTGGACTGCTATACATCAATTACAAGACTATTATAATAGTCCAAAGCAGGCAATTCAAAGGCAATGTTACATTAGCATTTTATGTTTATTCTTGGTTGGCACTAGTTGATGATGGCATTTGGTACCCGATTGATGCCCAAATGTCAAGGAATGCTATGCATATGTTATGGGAATGATTTGGAGATGATTTTGGCCATGTTTTATCTTAGTTTAGTAGTGATTTTATTACTATAATACACCAAGGCTAAAGCTTATTTGGTCACTTTATGCTTTGCCTATTGGTCACGGGTGCTTCCTGGGTGATTCATATGACTACACTGATGTATACGAAGGTTGGCACATATCTTGTATTGCTCTTAAATGCCTTTTGAGCTTCACTCTAGATCCATCTTGTTTGGCATTTCATTGACATTGGTCTACAATGGTATGCTTTGTGACAATTATTATGCCTATTGTCTATGCTTGACCCTTCGGTACATGCTTTGAAGCATATGTCAAAAATGCATGCTCCTTACATTGTCTGTGTTTGATTGTCACTTGGAGCTTCAGTCGGGCTTTCATTTGCATAATTTGGAGCTCCTGGATGGTTATTTGGTTTGTCAAAAATTTGATATTGACTGCTACATAATGTACTGGATGTTATAGGTGATGCTTGACCAATCCCTTGCTCTAGATGCTCCCTTGATATACGGTCTTGACTCCATGATGTCTTATGCATTCACATGCTATCTTTGAGCTTGGTTGCTTGATTGACATCAATCTTTTTGCCAGTGGGAGATTCATGCTATCTTTGAATATTATAGAGCTTGTGGGTTATGCAGTTGAGCTTCTTGAGTATATGAGACTAGGATCTCTTACATGTCTATGCTCTTCATAGATACTTGTTTGCATTGGATGCTTTTGGCCTGATTTGATTTGTCTTCTCCTTGAGCATACACTAACCTTTGTTGGGTCCTATCAGTTAGGTATGCATCGAGCTTGGCTCACTCTTTGAGTTCTTTATGCCAGGGGTTGTATCCTCCTATTGACATCAATTGCTTTGATACATTTGGGTGTTTGGCTCATGGTCCTTGGGGGCTACTACAATGTTTGTTACATGCCCGCTTGTTGATGCAAGATCTGACATGGCAGTCGTACTTGACTTTGGATCACTGTTAGCTCATTGTTTGCTCTCTTCTTCTCACTATTGTGATTTATTACAACAAACTGTTTTATGCGAACTATGATGTATTTACTGAGCTTAATCATGTCATTTTGATGTACTTTTGGTACTATTTGGTGGATAGCTAGTCATTTCAACAATTTCTCTTATTTTCAGCTTGTTTTGGCAATGGTTTTAACCTATTTACTACTAATTACAACAGGCTATTTTCTTTTGAGAAATGACAAATGATGTATGCTCTTGGAAGAGCTGTCCTGAATCCCATATGCGCAGTGAGGAGAGTGGAACAACCAAACTTCTATAAAGCATTGTACTTTACCATCACTTTCATAATGATGAATGCAATATCATGATGCTTTCCTCTTTCAGTTAGTATCATTGTCATTGTTAGTCCAATACACAAGATTGTCTTTATGAGTCCAAGCTTCCATCTTGGAACCTAATTCACTTGTATAACATTTGTCTACTCATTATTCATATCAACATGAATTTAGTCTTCACCTTCTAACCTCCATAGCTCCTGCCATGCTCTAGATCCAACATTCTCACATTTTCTACGTATTCTACTTCTGTTTGACTCATTATAGTTGATCATCTCAAAGATATGGCTTTGTTTAACATTGCCAAGTTGGATGTCACCAACTATGGCTACTGGAAGTCTCAAATATGGCAGGTTTTGGTGCAAAAATTATAGGTTAAGTCACTAAGAAACAATGGTATTAAACTCGAGAACATGGATGATGATGACTAGGCTAATTTAGATGCACTATGCAAGTCCACTATCATTTTATTTCTCTAAAGAGGTCCACAATAATGTTGTGTAAGATGAAGATCAGAGTGCATGGAAAACGATTTAGAAACTTTATGCATAGCAGAGCCCTGCTTCGCTAATGTATTGGATTAAACAGTTGATGGATCTCTGCATGAAGGAAGGGACCCCATTGTCTCCTCACTTTAGCCAGTTTCACTCTATCATGAAGAATCTGCTACACTAGGGTATTGAGTTTCTGGATAATTTGCATCCTTTGTTTTTGCTTGACACTTTACCTAAGTCTTGGGATGTATTTTGCACTACAATCTATACCGGCAAAGTTTTTGCATTGAAATTGAATGATGTAGAGAGTGCCCTTTTGACTAAAGAAATTAACAGGGAGAATAATGATGCTTCTCGTAGTTCACATGCTTTATCCATTAGAGGTGGCAAAAGTGGCAAGAAAGATAATGATCATGGGAAGGACTCTCAGAAGTCCTAGTCTAAGTCACATGGACACAGCAAGTCCCGTGGACGTAAGTCTGATCTTACATGCAATTATTGTGGGAAAGCAGGACACATACAATCATAGTGCCATAAGATGCGCAATGACAAGAGCAAAGAAAAGGGGAAAGAAAAATTGCAAGAGAAATCCAATGATCGCAATATTATACCTACGAAGTCTAGTGTAAAGAGTGAGGAGATAAATGTCATGTAGCTTGAGAAGTCTGATGGTGACTACATCTTAGTAGCCTCTTCATGTGATGCATCTCAGCTGACCGAGGCTCACAACCTATGCATGCATAGTGTTGGCTCTTGGATTTGGGTGCATCTTTTCATCTGACCCCCTACCATGAGTGGTTTCATACCTATCACAATGTATCTGGTTCTATGCACTTAGGTGATGATCGGTCTCTTGCTATTGTTGGCTTTGGTGATGTCACTCTACAGTTTCCCTTTGGTAGCACTTTTGTTCTACATAATGTACATCATATGACCGCACTAACTAAAAGCCTTATGTCTACTAGGCAACTTGATGATGCACGTTATCATATATGCTTTTGTGATTTTGCATGGAAGATAACTTGTGGCAGGCTTGTTCTTGCAAGAGGTCAGTGGATTCTATCCTACATGTATCTCTCTGGCATGCTCATCTTGGGCCTATGTCGCTTAAGGGAATGAAAATGCTTAGTGCTTTGCAGTAACTTTTGCCTTTGACTACTCGCATTTTATCACTATTTATATAGCAAACAGACTAGGAATTCACATAAAAAGTTTGGTATTCTATGCATGTGTGAGCCTTTGGCTCTATGGCATTCAAATATATGTGGACCCATGCCCTATCAGTCATCATTAGGGGGTGTGAAGTACTTTGTCACGTTTATTGACGATTATTCACGTAAGGTTTGAGCTTATCCCATAAAGCAAAAATTTGATGTCTGGACCGTCTTTTAGCGTTTGGCTTTCTCTCGTACAGAATTAGTTTAGGCATAGGCTAAAATGCCTAGGAACCGATAATGGGGGTGATTATGTCTCATGTGTCTTTGAGCAATTTTGTGATGAGAAGGGTATTAAGCATCAGTTGACTGCCCCTTACATCGTGTCATGTGTCTGCCTAACAATTCCTTGGTAGTACATTTTAGTGGTCCATTGGGGAACTATCCTAGACGGCTTCACCTAGCACTCTTGCGAGAATGCATATGATCTATCGTCTAGGTTTCCCAGAGTTCACCCCATAATGGAAGGTATCGGCCGCCCCCACCACAAGGATCAACCTGCAAGCTTAGGGTCCTAATTTGACAAAACTCAAGTCTCTATACATCAGCTAGCTCCATCGGAGGTGTTCAATAAGGGCTTCTCATCCGATTGGAGCGATCGTAGTTACCCTTAGTTTATGGAGTGCAATGCTTTTTTCCAATAATCGGTTAGGACTTGGAAAAGCATTTGAAATCCTACTAAGTGTGGGTTAGGGTAGGGCAATGCATGAATTGCCTGCCATAGGCATAAATGCCCATATTATCTTTTAGGGCAAAAATAACAAATTTTTCATAAGGATCAAATAGACTTCTCATAATTAATCAGATTCATGAAATAACTTATGGATCCCGAAAAAAGAGTTGCAAGTAGGAAGTGAAACCCTAAGAATAAGGTGGAACCTTAAAAGAGAAACCCTAGATTTGGGTGGGGCTGCTTCTTATGCTTAAAACACTTGCTGTTGTTTCTTTTTTATTTGTGCACACATTGATGGTTGCACACGAAAGATTGATTGTGCTTGTAGTAGTTAGATCTTATTGTAAATATATAATCAGGATAATAAGAGGAATGATTGTGCTATGCCTCCCCCATAGCTAGACGTGGAACACTACTCCAAGGGGGATTGTTTTGTACCGCCACGAGGAGCTTTGGACCGGACCTCGATGGCGGGAGGTCGCCCAGTGAGGAATCCGTTATTAGAGGTAGGAGGAGGCGGGAGTGCTAGGGGGCTCTAACCGTAAATCTCTCAATCACTCCTAGGAACTGCTTGACCCTCACACAAATCAGGATGGGATCCTAGAGTCCCCGGTACTAGTAAAGGGACGAAAATCTTGGACGATTCTTTTTCTTCTGCGCAAACAAAATGGATTTTCTGTTGTTTATCTTCTACTTAGGCAGAAGGGAAAAATCATTGTAAATAACTTTGTGAAATTTAAATAAATATGTTTTGCCAAAAGACACGGTCTTCTCTGTCTTTGTGTTGTGTCGTAAAATTACGAGAAGAAACCTGTGATAATGGGATTAATTAACGATGTTGCTTTCATATACCATAACTTAATGTGATAGGTAATTAGAAACTAACAAAAAAACATTTGTGGAAAGCGGGTGGGTGAGGATCTATCTTACGAATGGGTAGCCTTGGTAAGCTGGGAGCTTCTCCTCAAAAGAGATTGAACGAAACATTAATTAGGAAAAATTAGGTAGAGCCTAGCATTGACTTACCTAGGGTCAAGTCTTAAAACCTTGATCATAAATTATCTTAGAATAAAGATGCAGTGGCTGTGCCAGTTTAGACTTTAGAATTTGTATCGAAAATTCTTATCAATGTCCAACAAGTCCTATAGATTTCTGATATTTATTTAATTTCTTAATACTTATAGTTTTAGAGTTGACGAGTATTTCATAATTGTTTTCGCTTCAACACTCTCAATATTTTAGGTTAGGTTTTCTCGCTGACTCATACGTGGGTCAACTCATGATATTGACACTCTTACTTAATATAATCATTAATATTAATATTGCCTAATCATTTTGCTGAACTTTTAACGTTATCTAGAAAGATCAATTTCCATTTAGATATGTCCTAAGTGCAATGCTAATTGTTTTTCTGAAAACTTTATTCTAAGCAATGCAAAATCATAAGTGTAATTTTTCTTTCATCTTTCAAACATCAAATTATATTTTTACACTCCTAATTTATGCATGTCTAGTATATATTTTCCTATGTAATTTTCCATTAATTTAATGCATTGATTATTTCATGTTATTATCTAGATGATTTTCTATAAATTATTATAAAATCCATATACATCTATTTATCCTTAGCAAAATGAAATAGAGATAGTCACTTTCAAGAAAAAATTATAAAATATTCTCTTTCCTATCAATGCCTACCATTTTTTGTTATTATAATCACATACTCTTTAACTAAATACAATAAATATCGCAATATAAGCCATAATTAAGATACTTTCTTAATGACAGGTATATATTCCCTTTTCAAGTGAAAGAGTATTTTCACTGAATAACTAATTATTATATTACTTAGGTTATTCTCATAAGAGGTAGTTTATATGTATTTTCATTAGAATGTGTTTATAATCGTTTAAAGCCAAATTAAAGTGATAAGCTTATAAAAAATTAATTTTTTCCAAAGCAACTCTTCAAATGGGTTTTTTGAATTTTTGTGACCTCGCGAAGCCATGGATGTCAGGCAAAATTGACGTAGTAGTTGAGGGAGAGTTGGTGGTTGTCCAAAAAAAAGTTTGCCAATGTTTCGCTTAGCAATATGGCTATGTGGGATGAAGGCATAACATGGGGTAGAGAAAATGAAAATGAGATAGAATAGTGGTATTTTCCTTCTTCAAGGCTCAAGCTTCAATGGAAAAGAGAAGATGAGAAAATTTACCATCATCAAGAGGTCTTCCTTCTTGCATTTTTTGTGAAGGAGAGGGGATGTATTTATAGACAACATGAGGGGGAGTATGCAATTGATTGATTCATTTGGCTACTTGTCAAGAGCCAATTGAGCTTTGTTAAATATTCATTTTGATTGCTTACATGTTGGATGGTGCATTGGGATAGTTTTTTTATGCTTTCTCTCTCTAGGCGTAAAAAACGTCATGTATTTTGACTTATTTTTTTAAAATCGTCTTTTTTTCTTCAAAACGACTTCATCTGGTAGTTTTTGGCTAAGTTACCTCATGACTTATCTAGTATATAAATTCATGTTGTACTCTTTGATACTTAACTTACTCAATATCATGATCGTTCTTGTGCATTCTTCATCTATAGATTGAGGCTTTTGCAATTTGTCTTGCGGTTATGAAATCAATGTGATCCTTGACACATTAAATGGAATCGAGAATGTCAATTTAAATAAAATTATATGATCAACTCATTGTAATATTATTTACGAGACATCTTTGCTTTTTGTTGGCTGGGAATATTGAGGCATCTTCTCGTGTTAGATTGTGGAATTATGTGTAGTCACTTAAGTGAACTCGATAAGTAATTTTTTAAAATGCCTCAAGCCCAAATTTGTTTCTTGATATGAAGCATAGTGGCAAGAATATTACACACCCCTCCCTAGAATGGTATGGCTAAGTGCATAACTAGGACTATCTGTCCATAGCATGCTTAGCCATGCTACCTTACCGTAACTTTGTCACTTTCAAGGAAAAAGTATAAAATATTTCTTTCTCGAACAACGTCTATCATTTTTTTGTTATTATAAATACATACGTCTTTAACTAAATACAATAAATATCGCCAAAATAAAACATAATTAAGATATTTTCTTAATAATGGGTGTATAATCCTTTTCCAAGTGAAAGAGTCTTTTCACTGATAGTTAATTATTATATTACTTAGGTTATTTTTCTAAGTGGTAGTTCATATGTATTTTCATTAGAATGTGTTTATAATCATTTAAAGCCAAATAAAGCAATAAGCTTATAAGACGCTAATTTTTTCCAAACCGACAAGATGTTATCTCTCTCAGATTTGTTGTAACGGGGTTTCACCAATTCCTACTGCGTCATTTTCTCCATCGGCAGTATTTCTTGCTTCCCTTGCTTCAAATGGGCTTTTTTGAATTTTTGCAACCTTGCAAAGCCATGGATGTTAAGCGAAATTGACATAGTAGTTTAGAGAGAGTTGGTGGTTGTCCAAAAAAATTTCGCCAACATTTCGCTTAGCGATATGGTTGTATGGGACAAAGGCATAACAGAGGTAGAGAAAATTAAAATGAGGTAGAATAGAGATATTTTTCTCCTTCAAGACTCAATCTTCAATTGAAAAGAGAAGTAGAGAATTTTTTCCATCATCAAGAGGTCTTCCTTCTTGCTATTTTGTGAAGGAGAGGGGGTGTACTTATAGGCATGAGGAGGAGCATGCAGTTGATTGATTCATTTGGCTACTTGTTAAGAGCCAATTGAGCTTTGTTAAATATTCATTTTGGCCTAGCTATTGGATGGTGGCATGGGGATGATTTTTTTATGTTCTCTATTCCTCCATGCGCCAAAAATATCATGTATTTTGGCATTTTTTTCAAAAACGTCTTTTTTTCTTCAAAACAACTTCATCTAGTGGTTTTTTGCCAAGTTACCTCATGACTTATCTAGTATATAAAGTCATGTCATACTCTTTGATACTTAACTTACTCAATATCTCATGCTCGTTCTTACATGTTCTTTGTCTACCAATTGAGGCTTTTGTGATTTGTCTTGCAGTTATGAAATCAATGTGATCCTCGAGGCATTAAATGGAATCGAGAATGTCAATTTAAAAATAATGTGAAAAAAAATTATATGATCAAGCCATCATAATATTATTTACGAGGCATCTTTGCTTTTTGTTGGCTGGGAACATTGAGGCGTCTTCTCGTGTGAAATTGTAGAATTGATTTAATGCGAGACTTAATATTAAGAAAATTATGTGCGATCACTTATGTGACAACTCGACGAGTAATTTTTTAAAATGCCTCAATCCCAAATTCGTTTCTTGATATGAAGCACTATGGTGGGAATATTACACACCCCTCCCCAGAATGGTACAGCTGAGTGCATGACTAGGACTATCCATGAGAGGGTCCATAGCATGCTTAGCCAGGGTACCTTACCGCAGCATTTTTGGGCTGAGAGTGTTACTACTGCCATACACATCATTAATCAGTCATCTTGCAATTTCTAGGTTGTTGCAGTGAAGGTATGGACAGGAAAGCCTCTCTCTTATGCTCATTTGCGTGTTTTTGGATGTGAGGCATTCTGTCATGTGCCCAAGAACAAACACAATAAGTTGGATCCTAAAAGTGTAAAATGCATTTTTCTTGGCTATGGAGATGCAAGTGAGATGGGATATCGTCTTTGGGATCGGTGGTGGGCATGGAAAGTAAACCGTAACCATGATGTTGTGTTCCATGAGGACAAAATACATAGGCAACTTGAGAAAGTCGTTGAGATACAAAGGGTTATCTTTTAGGAGGAGCCATTCGCTCCCGTACAGCCAACTAGACAACCTGCAGAGCAGCAATAGACAGAATGTTGCATAAGTAGCACAACCTGCATTGAGGCATTCTACTACAGATCGATCATTATGAGCCCTCCATAAATTATTTCTTGGTTATAGATGCCAAAGAGCCTCTCATCTATGATGAGGCTATGTGCAGGGGTGATTGTCACTCCTGGGAGAGGGCTATGCAGTCTGAGATGGACTCCTTACATAAGAATTATAGGTGGGATTTGGTTTTCTTACCTAGTGGCAAGAGGGATTTGCCTTGCAAGTGGGTGTATAAGTTGAAAAGTACCCCTAAATACCCCAGGCTGGCGTACAAGGCTAGATTGGTAGCAAAGGGTTTTAAGCAGGAGCATGGTGTTGACTTTGATGAGGTCTTCTCTCCTGTGGTTAAGATGACTACCCTACGCTTAGTCTTGGCTTTGGCTGCACAGCTTGACTTTGACTTGTATCAATTGGATGTCAAGATGGCTTTCTTACATGGGGACTTGCATGATGTGATGTACATGGAGCAACCTAAAGGCTTTGTAGAGCCTAGCAAGGAACACCTAGTGTACAGATTGAGGAAGAGTCTTTATGGCTTGAAGCAGGTACCTAGGGAATGGTACCACAAAGTTGATGCATTGCATTTATGCAATCACAAGGCTACATTCGTAGTGCTATGGATCCGTGCTTGTCATGAAGAAAGCCTGTGATGGTTCATTAACTGATTTTGATACTCTATGTGGATGACATGCTTTTAGCAACGAAAGCTCATGATGAGTTAGATGCTCTTAAGGCTCAGCTCAAGAAGAGCTTTGAGATGAAAGATCTGGGACATGCCTCTCATATACTTAGTATGTGCATTACGCATGATAGGTTTCAGGGACTATCCGTCACATAGAAGGAGTATATCCATAATGTCCTTGAGCACTTCCGTATGCAGGATGTGAAGCCTATTTGCTATCCATTTTCTTTTCATGTGAAGGTATCACAGGATGATTGTCCACAAACAGATGAGTAGAGGGCAAAGATGGCTAAGATTCCCTATGCATCCGGAGTGAGCAGTCTTATGTATGCCATGATAGTCATCTGTCTAGATATTGCATTTGCAATTGGTGTTGTGGCACATTACATGGCTACACCTGGCAAGAGGCATTGGGATGCCGTGTGAAGGGTATCATGAGGTACCTAAAGGACACTACTAATATGTGCATATGTTATGGCAGCCAGGATACATGAGTCTTAGGATACACTGACTCTAACTATGCGGGACATGCAGGTAGTAGGAAGTCCACTTTTGGCTATGTGTTCACTTTTGATGGAGGTGTTGTTTCATGGATGTCTAGGGTGTAGAAATGCACGGCCCTTTCTACTATGGAGGCTGAGTATGTTGCCACCATTGAGGCTTGCAAAGAGACCATTTGGTTGGTTCAATTTGGTTACTAACCTTGATATTGCATATGCTATCCCTACATTGCATTCAGATTCTATGAGAGTTATCTAGTTAGCCAAGAATCCGATCTTCCATGCAAAGACGAAACACATTGAGATGAGGTATCACTTCATTCATGACGTCATTGAGGACAGGTTTATTGACCTTGTCAAGATCTCAATTGACCAGAATCCTACAAACTTTCTCACGAAAAGCCTCTCTACAGAGCGCTTTGCCTTCCTTAGGAGGTTGATGGGCATTGGATGAGATGACATCTTTCCTCATCATGTTGTATCTATGTACATGTTGTACTTTCTTTATTTTCTTTTTCTTTTCTTTGCACTCCTCAATGAGGCAAATTTTCCTTTAAGTGGGAGGTTTTTGGGGGTAAAGACGCCTCTATCTAGTCCCCTCATGTATTACTACACTGACAGTACAACATATTACACATCTAAAACACATGGAAAACTACAAGACTAGTGTTAAAAACATATATGTGCAAAAAACTTACCAACAAAAGTTTAAGTTACCCAAAGATAACTTGGGAGACAATTAAAGTGTTCTTAAATATATCAAAAATTAAAAAAGAGATCATCATGTTTAGGCATACCACTAAAAATACTAACTACAAGATAGAAAAGACTAACATATTTTCAAAAAAACCATCTATAACTTAGGAAAGCTCACAAAATTATACAAGTGACTTTTCAACCTCTTGGATATTAATGACCATAGCATGTAAAATCTTCATACCATCATTCAAAATGACATATTGCCTATCACTTTGAACTTAAAGAACCCAATGTACTAAGAGCTCTAATGAAAATAAAAACCTATGTAGATATTAAGATCATTTGCATAAAAAACACATGTGCACCATTTGCAGATCTCATACCCTAACCATAAACAATTGTCATAAAAGAATAGTGATGTTTAAATAATCATTAACAACATTATTTCGTGTCTTATGGCCTTGATAATAAACAACTTGAGTTTAGGCTAGCACGACTTACTTCCATCTTCTTGTGTAAGTTAACACAAGATGTTTTTAGCCTATGAAGTGGTATTTCAATTAATAGCACTTGGTTTGCATGCATATATTAAGAACCTCTATAACCCATAAATTTCAAGGTATGAAAACAATTGTTGACATACTCACGTATGCTTTAAGTGACTATACATGCATAATACTTACAAGGGCTACCAAATTGATACATCTAGTCATGCAAGTATGAATACAACATTTTGATTCAAAAAAAATCCCTAGAATTTCCAAGGTATAGTCAAGGTGGCCCATATTACTTTGCAATCTATACTTACAATAGGCTACATATTCATACCTCAAAATGCCTCGTTCATACCTATAGTGCATACATACTCTATTCTTAGGTGGTATATTTAGATATCCTTCCATTATGCATGTATGTGTGAATCATCAATTACACTAGAGCCAATTCATGTATGCATGCATGCAAGATAGACCAAACAACTTAAATAACCTCGATAGTATTCTCCACATACACAAATACATACAAAACTATGTATCAATAATGTAGGATTAGTGGAGTTTGAGAGGCAATACATACCATACTCTGTATCGATAATGTAAGATACTATGTTGATTGGCTAGATAAGTAGCTCTATTGCATTTGAGAGGGACATATACAAATAAAAGAAGAGCCTGTATTGATCTAGTTGATGATGACTATATGCAAGCATTTACTATACAAACATACATCAACAACCTTAGTGAGAAATTCTATGATGCAATGGGATCTTTGAGCTTGGATATTGGTGTATCATTGCTTTATAATGAGATGTGAAATAGGTCTACAAAGGTAAAAGTGTCTGCCTTGCTGGATAAGTGTTTACTAGTAGGCACTACATAGTGTGCATACAAACTAATGGTACTTGCATACTTAGAGATTCAAGGATGTGATAGTAAGACACCCTACCCTTCAACATTAATTGAGATGATTAGTTCAATATGCATGAATACATCTAATTGAACCTCCAATTGAACAAGATAAATTTAAAAACACTTGGCATGTCGATATTGAGCTTAAGGTCCTATGTAGTTAGGTTGTGGCAGTGAAATGCTTTTTTCCTCGTGTTTACATGAGTGTACATGCGAATTGTGACTCCATACAAAATCCTCTTTTGCTAGTAACAAAGAAGATGATGCATCTAGGCCAATTATATCTTCATCCCTATGAAAGTCTATCTTTGTGTATGTTGCAGGTTGTGCTTCTATAAAGGCCTATCTTTGTGTATGTCATAGGTTGTGAAATAAAACATGTGCAATGTGTGGTGGAAGCTATCCATCATAAAGGAAATTCCATGTTTAGGTAACCCTAAGTCAAAGGCATAGTTGGAAGTCAATTCATCCCATTAATGTTGCATCTATGACAAGTAGGGAAGCTCTAAAATTGAGTAAAGTTAATTTTATGAGTAGGGTGGTGGAAGCTATCCATCATAAAGGAAATTCCATGTTTAGGTAACCCTAAGTCAAAGGCATAGTTGGAAGTCAATTCATCCCATTAATGTTGCATCTATGACAAGTAGGGAAGCTCTAAAATTGAGTAAAGTTAATTTTATGAGTAGGGGGATGCCTACATCGAAAACCTTGAAATAGCATTGTTAAGATTTGACTATCATAAATTTATGCTACATCGATGTTCTATTAAAGATTCTTCAACTTTAGCAAAAAGGTAGAATAATCATTATGTGCAAGTTGCATATGTATATTCTAACCACCAATTTAAGAAATCTTAGGGATGCATGTTGGACTACTTTATCAAATATGAAATTATTTTAGCCACCATACTTAGTCATAGCCTATCCACTAGTGTAAGATGGACTTGCAACATGAACCAAAATTGGCTAGGTCCTTTGATTTCGATGCTTGAGACAAGGTACAACCCAATTATGTAACCAAGGAATGTTGATGGATTACTCATGGTCAACTGCCCCAAACTAGTGCTAAGGATTAGAGCTAGCCTTAATCAAAGTTAGTTTATGTTTTAGCACCCTATAGGTAAATAAGAAATTACTTGTACCTTTATGTGCACACGTGTGCGTGGGTGGGTGTGCGCGCGCGCGTGCGCGTGCGGGTGTGCGTGTGTGTGCGTGTAGTATTGAGAGTGCAGCCATGCGTAGACATATCTAACTTTTTAGATATCAAATAGTTCAAGTTTGCATCATGTGACATGCTCTTTCTCTCTCCTACTTACTCAAAATATACTCACATTCACTTCTAAATGCAAAAAGTGACTAAGCATGTGGCAAGAATCTAAAGGCGAGGAATCGAGAGTTTTGCTTCTTTCTTATCATAGGATTCCTTTTAGGCGAGATAGCTGGAGAGAGAGAGAGAGAGAGAGAGAGAGAGAGAGAGAGAGAGAGAGAGAGAGAGAGAGAGAGAGACTGTGTGTGTGTGTGTGTGTGTGTGTGCGTGTGTGTGTGAACAAATGAATAGAAACTTAATTTTTTTTCTCAAGTTTCATGGTGGATTTGTCATGTTCAGTGTTAGCCTTATTAAATGTCAAAATAAGAGATAGTATCCTAAAAAACTCTTTTTTTTCTTGATTGTTGTGTGTAATAGAATCAAGTCTTAAACATATATCCCTATTTCATTGTGTGTACACATCCCTCTCCCTCTCCCTCTCCCTCTCCCTCTCCCTCTCCCTCTCCCTCTCCTCTCTCTCTCTCTCTCTCTCTCTCTCTCTCTCTCTCTCTCTCTCTCTTTGTGACTAAGGATGATTATTGTTATTTTGTTAATGTTACTTAGGTTCATGTAATAGAACATAACTTGAATCCTAAAGGTTGTAAAGGGAAGCCCAATACACCACATCATCCTTATGCATCATGTTGCCAATAAAGTTGAGTGTGTCATCATTTCTAAATGAACCACTGGTTACTTTTTCTTACATGCCATTATTAGCATGGCAAACCTCTAAAAGATCAACATATGCATTTTACAAATAATTGTAGACTATTTGCATAGATATAATTTGTTTGGAAACAACATTAAAATAATCTCCATTGAGTGCTTGCAAAACATCATTAACAAACTTCATGATACATTATAGTGACTATTGTTGTATATCATAATGTATCTAATTAAAACATGCTCCATATGTGATCAGCAACATGACACAACACAAGTGAGTTTATTCGTTATTTCAATCACGCTCTCTATCTAACCAATAGGACACAAAGTAAGAAAGGTTGCTTGTTAAAGGCACTGCTACAAGAAATTGGGAAGATAATATCCATGTCTTGCAAGAATTTCTTCTTCTACAGAAACACCCATCTAATGCATATGTGAGCAATAGTACCACTTAGCATCTTACCATCAATCTTGATTTTCCTCTCATTAACTCCACCTCCTCAGTCTCATCCAAATGGCACCCAAGATGTACCTCTTCATTGATGCCCCAGACAATCAATACTTACTTCATCCAAAAAGCAAGATGGATTGATCTCTCTCTACAACATTAATCTTTGCACATGCTTGCAAAAGATAATTTCTATCAAGGTTTGCCTTTGGCTGAGAGAGAGAGAGAGAGAGAGAGAGAGAGAGAGCACCACCATCTTGATATCAAACTATAAGAAGATTGATTGTAAAGTGGAAGTATAAGGCTACTCCTACTCCCAAACATGTAAGATGGCAAGGTTGAATGTGTTAATGGCGAGAAGCCAAAATCCAATGACACGTAAAATGTAGACTAAGTGTTTTAATTGTGATGGCAAGAAGCCAAAATCCAATGACACATCATCGAGGAATTTTGCAAGTGTAGGGAGAAGACATCGGGTCTTTTTTTTTTTTTGGGGGGGGGGGGGGGGGGGCATGTAGATAAACATGTGTATAATCTATATTTATAGTTCTTAATGAATTAGGGATATGATTCATCATCGACCCTAAACCATAATTTCATAACCCAATATCCATAATACATTAGCTTCAAATCACACCCCCATGGTTTCTCTCTTGTATATATCTTGCATATATACTCTCTCTACCCTTAGTAAACATAAAAGCTTACTTTTGCCTTCATTGCAGGCTTTTTTCTTTCACTATTTTCGTTTTTGTTCAAGACCTAAATCTAATTGTAACTTGTTTCAGCCACACAAGGATTTCATACCAACTCCAAAAAGGATCATCCAAGTGCTCAAAATGAAGTGAATACACTTACTCGACAACACAATGCATGAAAAATTACAAAATTCCTCTTAGAATAGTCATAAATACTACTTTTCTATAAATGTGTCACTCTTTGATATTTTTAGACTTGGATGACTTATACCACTCGAAAAAAGTCATTCCATGTATTCAAATCCGAAGTTCTCATTAAATTATTAGAACTTAATATTGGATATTTAGACTATTTAATTGACAAGTTCTGTTCATAGAAACCCTTTAAAGACTATTTGTCATGTGTCCATATTGCTTATCACTTCATAAAGTCGTGACAAATATTATCCCTCATGCTTATAGTTGAATTCTTCATGTAAATGGTCATTCCTATTGTTTTCTTTCACTAAACATGTAGCCACATGACATCCATCAAAGATGTCAAGGAATTTTGTAAGTGTAGATAAAAAGACACGTGGTCTCTAGCTGCGAGAATCTAGTAAGAGAAAGAAAAAGAAAGAAAAGATGAAGATGAACATGCACAGAATTGATCTTTGTAAATTTTTTTCATCATGAACCTTGAACCATGATTTCATAACCCAATATCCATCATACATTAGCTTCAAATCACACTCCATGGTGTCTCCCTTGCATCTATGCTCTTTATATAGTCTCTTTACCCTTGCTTTAACATTAAAACTTGCTTTTTCTTCCTTGTCTTGCTTTTCACTTTCCCTATTTTCATTTTGATGCAAGCCCTAAGCATGGCTACAACTTGTTTTAGCTATAACTTTGACATATGAACTCCAAATAGGATCGTCCAAGTACTAAAAACAAAGCGAAGACTTGTTCCACAAGCCACTGCGAGCAAAATTATGAAATTCCTCCTAGAATAGTCATAAACTCTACTTTTCTATAAAAATGTCACTTTTTTATATTTTTAGGCTTGGCTTAATATTGGATAGTCAAATTATTTGATTGACTAGTTCTATTCATAGAAAACCCTATAAAGACTCAGTGTCATTTGTCCATATTGTTTATTACTTCATGAAGATAGGACAAATATTATCATGTATGCTTATAGTTTAATTCTTTGTATAAATGGTACTTCCTATAGTTTTCTTTCACTAAACTTGTAGCCACATGACATCCACCCCCTCTTAACATGCACATCCTCCGACATGTGCCACACTACTCCATCCTTCTAATCAAATAACCATGTAATAACTTTTCATAATATCATACATAGAAACATGTTGTCACCTCTAATATCAAAAACCTACATAGTACTCTTGCATAAGTTATGTGCATTTAAGCATATTATCCCTCTCTCCAATATCCATGTCTACATGCCCTACAACATAAATAGAAATACATTTGATCGTCATATTGCTCTAAATCCAACCTATGATATTCTTTTTTGAGAGCATGCTTGAAGTTTTTGTAGGTCAAACCATGTTTTAATTGTATGTCTTGAACCTGTGTCCTAATTTTACTCTTCACAATTTTTTGAAACACACCATCTGATCTTTTGAAACACCTCGTAATTGTGTCCCTGTCAAATTTTGAAATATTTAGATATAACCCACTCATAAAAGACCCTATTTACAATCAATCAATAGAAGTACATCTATTGCCAAATCCTCCATCCTTTCATAAGCTTTTACAACTTGTTGCATATATAGTGCTTCTTATTACTATATATACGTTGCAAATGTTGATTCTTACTACATATAGGTTGTGAATGTCATCTTCTATTGTTGCATATATGTTACCATTGTTTGAATCATCCGCTTCACATCCCCTTTACAAACCACATATGCATCCAGTCTAAATTCTATACCCAAACTCTTATCAGAATTGATTTTACGTCAAGTTCACCAAAGATGTCAAGGAATTTCGCAAGTGCAACCAAGAAGACACCGCGTCTCTAAATATGAGAATTCGACAACATGGGGAAAAACGAAAAGAAGAAGATAACTTTTTGCTTTCCCTATTTTTTATTTTTGTGCAAGGCTTGAGCCTAGAGCTATAGTTTGTTTCAACCGTAACTCTCATATGAACTCCAAATAAAGTCATCTATCTACTCAAAACAAAACAAATAAACCCAATGAACAAGCTTATGCAAATAACATTATAAAATTCCTCCTAAAATGGTCATAAATGCGACTTTCTATAAGCAAAATCATTTTTGATATTTTTAGGCTTAAATGATTTGTATCACTGAAAATAAGTCATTGCATGTATTTAAATCCACCTAAAGTTGTCATGAAGTCCTTAAGACTTAATATTGAATCCTCCAAACTATTTTGGAGACTACTTCTATTCTTAGACAACCTTGTAAAGACTCCCTACCATGTGTCCACATTGCTTATCACTTCATGAAGACATGACAAATATTATCACGGATGATTATAGTTGAATTGTGTAAATGGTCTTTCTTGTGGTTTTCCCTCGCTCAACCTATAGCCACATGACCATGTAAGATGCAAGCTAAATGTGTTGATCAGCAAAAGCCAAAACCTCGTTGTAATAATTACTTGGGCAGCCCACAATGGGATAAGATTGTTGATATGATCAAAATGGTGAGCCAACCACATTTGATAAAGGGTTTGTTGGAGCCATAATTGAGGGCAATTGGGACATGGGGAGAAGTGGGAATTTAATTTATCGAGCGACTCAAAGGCCATGCATTAATGTATCACATGATCATGATGTCCTTACGCCCAATGGCCCACTTCAGTTCATTTCGAACACCACCACATACCGCATCCTATTGGATTGCTTCAACCTCACATCTCACAGGCATGGCTAGATCATCATCACCAGCCCAAGCATCTTTATCAACCAAGTCAGGAGACAAAGAGCTTGACACATGGTACTAAAGCGGCCGTCACAGAACTCATTTGTGAACAGCTCGCTTAACCCTCCTCTTCTTTCGTCTGCTCTCAGTTAAACTGGGGAAGAGTGAAACACAGGATTTCCCCGCGGTTGTCGGATCTCACATGGTTCAATGTGTACCTGCCACGGAGTAAAAAGTCCAACCAAGGTTACCTTCTTGAACCCCTTGGTATCCTCGTGTCTATGGTAAGGGGGGGTCTTTAAGGAGGGGAGAGTGGTGATCGACGGCCCCCTTTTTGCCCCCATCACATCCGATCATCTGGGCCGTCGATCACGTTGACTGCGAAATTCGATCGGATATTCGTCTTGTCGCCCAAGTGCCTGGCTCCATGCGTGCCCTGCTCCGAATGTGTCCGGCTTTGGAAGTGCCCGGCCCAAAATGTGCCCAGCTCCAAATGTGCCCGGCCCCGAGCGTGCCCGGCCTCGAAAGTGCCCGGATCCTGGGGTGCCCGGTCTCAGAAGTGCCCGGATCCTGGGGTGCCCGGCCCTGCTTTTTTATTTTTTTTAAAAAGGGAACAAAGTTTAAATTCGAATGAAAAAACCAGGCTTGCACCACCTTTGAAGCAACCCAGTACGTGCACGATATGCATGGAGAATTCGTGCCAAGCTTGATCCAGCTAGATTCGTGCTTGATCTGCAGAGATGGAGAATGCAGTTAACTGAATTCGTACTTGATCCAGCTCGATGCACTGAATGAATGGATAAGGTATATTTGAAAGCTTGCACCACCTTCGAAGCACCCAACATGCATGGAGAATTCGTGCCTTGATCTGGATGCACTGAATGAATGGATAAGGTACATTTGAATGCTCGCACAACCTTCGAAGCACCCAAAATGCATGGAGAATTCGTGCCTTGATCCGGATGCACTGATGAATGAATAAGGTACATTTGAATGCCTGCACCACCTTCGAAGCACCCAATATGCGACATGCACGGAGAATTCATGCCTTGATCTGGATTCGTGTGTGATCTGGATGGAGAATGCAACTGAAAGCGTGCTTGTTCTGGATGCACTGAAGGGATAAGGTACATTTGAATGCAAAATGCAACTGAATTCGTGCTTGATCTGGATACACTGACTGGATAAGGTACTTTTGAATGTTTGCATGGCAATGGATTCGTGCAACGGAATTCGTGCTTGATCTGGATGCACAGAATGGATAAGGTATGATCGGCGATGCATAGAATCAAGCGTTCTGCAAAGAAGGCAACCCCCCTGCTAAGTAAACACATTGTAAACCTTGCAAATGGCAGGCTCCATGGCATATGCTTCTGGAGAGGATCAAATTCCAGCAGACATCATTGACAGCAGTGGAGAAGATTGCATGTCTTTAGATGTATACTCCTCAGATGTTGATTCTGTTTATGTTTCTAAAAGCAGCGAGGAATCCAATGGAGGGAACAACTCCTTCACAAACGACCATGATGCTTCAAGTGATAACCGCAAATGGCCACCCACAAATGTGCCTAACGCGCAAGATTTCCTGTCATCCAAATATTTAGCCTTTACAAGGCCGCTGTATGAGACAATGACTCAGGATATTACTGGCACAAATCATGCAACCATCGAGAGCTTGAGGCATGCATGTCCGTACAAGAGCATTGATATACGAAGATGGCGAAAAATAAAAGAGAATGTATGCATTGCTACGAACGGCCGTTTGTGCTTGAAGTCAAAAGACAAGCTTTACATTGCATGGGTCGAAGAATGGTCTGATATAGTTTGGGATGCTCACTTCGATAGAGATCACGGATGTCACAGGAGCTTGGCTAAAACTCTCAGCTTTCTGAAAAGGCATTGGTGTACAGATATCTTGCATCATGGGATTCCAACAAGCTATGTGACTGCCCTGGTGCTTGCTTGTGCTTGTCAAAAAGTGCGCCATGTATCTGCTGAAGAGTTTAAACATACTTTGCTGGCCCAAGAGAATGCGACTGAGACATTTCAGTGTCAGATAGATGAGGTGCAAGAAGTGTTGGCAGAAATTCAGATCAAGCACAATAGTCGGCTAAGAAAGGGCAGGCCATGGAAGAGAAGCTGCCCGGATGTCAGGTATGAACGGTACGATTGCCATCGTAGCGGTAAGCCCAACAGAAGAGGCACAACTGTGCAAAGACCTAAACAATCCAAGCGATGTGGCTGTCCCTTTCGCGTGAATGTGGTTTACAAAACAGCGCTTGACAGGGCTATAATATTTCTATACGCAGATCACAAAGGGCATCAGCCGGGTATTCGTAGTGACAGATACAATCTACCCGTGCGCGAGAATGTAATGCGTTGTTGTGTGGATGATTTGTTTGACGTGGGTTCAGTTAAACACGTAGCAAAAATGAGCTCAAAGAAAGAAACATGGCAGATGTCCATAGTTCCTCTTTTGGATAGGGTAAGACATAGATTCTTTATGATACCAAAAGAGGTTGCTCAACTGGCATACAAGTTGCGGATGGGAAGTCAGGTGTCTGACAATGATTGGGTTTCAATGATGCACGAGGCATATAAGTTGAAGGAGGCTGGCAAGGTGTTGTATGTGCAGCCATATGATCCAACTGCTGAAAATGTGGCAAAGCAACCATTTATTTTGATACTGCAAGACGAGTGGATGTTGGAAATGTGCAAGCGTCTGTCTCCTAACAATGCATGGGCTCTAGATAGCACTTTCAAAACCAATATGTTCGGTCTTCCATTGTACGCAGCCGTCGCACCAAACCATATTGGGCATGGGATTCCTCTATGGCTCATGCTGTGTTCGGCTGATCCAGGGACTGCACAGGAGATTGCTGCACTAACAGTAACCATCAAAGCTGTATTCGCAAGAATGGATCACGTGAGACCAGTGGCTATTGTTATCAACAAGTCTCCTACAGAGTATTCTGTCCTTCTTAATGTCATTGCTGAAGATCCACACTGCTGGCAGTCCCATGATACTGAAAGACAGCTGGTAGCATGCAGAATTTTACTATGCTGGTTTCATGTCAAGAAAGCTTGGGTAGAAAACTTGTTGCCAAAGGTTGGAAGCACTGATAGAAACTGCCTGTACCAGAGAATGAGTCAATTAATGCATTGTACAAGTGAGAAAGACTTTGACACATTGTTTGATGCAACCATGCGCGAATACTCACAGTTTCCAGATGTCACAAGCTACATTTCTCATGGTTGGTGTGGTAGAAGCTCCCAGTGGCGATATATGTGGCCCAAATTTGGGCGTTTCTTTTACCATGGAAACGTTGATACGACAAACTTGGTAGAGCGATTGTGGTAGTGCATTAAGTACACCTTGCTAGATGGAAGGATCAATCGATCCATAACTGAGCTTGTGCATGCATTGGTTGGTGATAGTCAGACGGGCACAAGGATGGGTGGAACCGCTCTTGAATGGTTCAAGATGAAGCAGGGGATTGCAGAGTCGGGCAGATATGCACACAGAGGGGCATCCAAAGACCATGCAAAGCGCTTGCAAGGGGGATACCGCATATGCAAGCACTTCAAACTTGACCCATCTTCTGTCCTAGTGGTTAGTGAGGAGTCCATGCTGTTCAAGGTTTTAAGCGAGTCAAACTCGGACATTTGGTACAATGTTTCCGTGCAAGCAAGTTACTGTGACTGCCCTGACCAAACCACAGAATGCAAGCACTTACTTGGGTTAAGACAAATTTTACATACCAAATTCTCACATCTTCGCGATGCTCTTCCTGTGGTTGACCATGTTATGTCCATGCGAGGAGCATTGCCAGCAGTTGGGGTGCATGAAGATGTCGATGCTGACGTGGATATCATGGAATCGCAGAAAGATGCATGTCTGCAGGCTGAAATCAGCGAGCTACGTCGAAGTTTGGAAAGACTTGAGGACATAGCAACCTCTTTGTCTGCTGATGTCAGGGGCTGTATTGAAAACATGAAAGCATTGCAGAGCCATATAGCTGGATTGCTTGCCCTTGGAACCATTGAGATGCCATCCGGGGGAAGCATTCAGCAGATCCAAGCAAATGTGACGGAGACAAGACTCGGGCATGGTGCAAAGAAGAGTGATGTTGATCCGAAAATTGGAATCTCACCTAAGCGCCCAAGGAATCAGACAGGCCGACTGCCAAAAAAACATCAACGAGGCTGTAAACGAATCAGGTTTCCTCAGCAAGATCGCATTCAGTGTCCACATTGTTGTAGCAAAACATTAATTACTGACTGCCGGTCCACATTTGCTTGCAAAACATGTGATGCAACGCTGCCTTTGGGTGCTAGAGATTGCAATGCAGAGATTGCTCGTAGCACATTGACTGGTCTTACAATCACTGCATTCCATGGCGATGCAATGTTGTGGGATGGAACAATTGCAGACATTGCGTATCCAACCGAAGGGGGGGAAAGGAGCTTTCTTGTTCAAATGTCAGGTGCCAACTCAGTGGAGGCAATTAGGGCCTCCAGATGCAGGTTGGTCCCCCGCTATGGCCTCTAAGTAGAGAGCACGACTCCTTGGGCCACACACTGCTTGCTGTGTCCCAACTTTTGTCTGAGGACGAACATGTCAGTTTGTTTCTTTGTGGCAAACTATATGGACTCTGTGGACACAGATCTCTAAGGCGGCAGGGATGTCCATTGAGTCCACAGCTTTTTGTCATATCCTTTGTTGATGTTTTTACGGCATGCATTTCAGCTGGCTGCAAGTGCCAGGTCTAGTATGCCTTTCTGGCCTATGGTTGTTGTCTGATTCTGAAAACTCTGCAATCGTTTGCATTTGGTGGGGAACTTTGCTGAGAGATGATAATGATGATGATACGTGGGTCTTCTGATTGTCACAACCCCAAGCTGCTGAATAGTTGATTGCTCTTCACCAACTGTTTGCTTGTGGGTCTGATCGCAGTTCAAAATGTGAATTTGTCTATATGTGGGTGCTCACTCTTGCAAAGTTGATACTGGGGCTATCTGTGGCCAAGTCTTCTCTCAGCTGCATGGCTACCTCTGGTATACAGCAGTTGATTATTATGATATCTAATGAAAAGCAGAAAGGCAACTATGCAAACCCTAAGGCTATTGTATGCATATTTTTGAGGGAAAACAAGACTGAGAAATGAGATAATCAACTGCATATTGTATGCATATTCTGTTTGGAATTGCGTGATAATCATGTCAGCGTGACACAGTCTACAGCAGTTGATTATTCTGATATCTAATGAAAAGCAGAAAGGCAACTATGCAGACCCCAAGGCTATTGTATGCATATTTTTTAGGGAAAACAAGATTGAGAAACGAGATAAAATGTACTGAGTGTGGGGGAGGGAGACAATTAGAGGTGGGAAGGGACTCTTTGACATAGAAACTTTGCATATGAATCTTTGGGTGTGTGGATGGCCATTGGGCTGTTCATATATTGAACTTGCAAAGGATTGTGATGACTTTGTCTGGTTTCTGTGATCGAAGACGTGGCTTTGTCTGATTAGATTGCGAGGCACCATCGTCAGGTTTCTGTGAGGGTGGTGCTGACGGTTCTCAGCATAAGAGATGGCAGCATAGCTCATTTGATTGTTAGTCTTGTTCTCGCAGAACTCTCTTGGATCCAAATTGATGTGGTCTTCTTCTAATGGAGCTTATTGAGAAGGTGATAAGCAGCCTTCCAATGGACATGGAATGCTACACTCACACTCTGGAGTCTGTGTGCAATGCTTGCAGTACTCTCCAAGCAGGACCATGGTGCTTGGCAGACATCGCAGAAATGGAGGGAATGGCTGTCTTTGATGCTGTAAAGGAAAACATGAAAACATTCACCTCAAATGGAGGCCTTGTTGGTCTCAGAGATCTTGACTGGTCTGTGCATATTCTTGGTGACAGGATTTGGTGCTTCCAAGGTTTGTTGGAAAGTATTTACAAAAGCGTTCGACTTTCCTTAGTCCAATTTCTATCTTGTGGAGAGAGATGCCTAGGCTCTCCTGATTTCGTTACCTTGCATGGCATTGATTGCCCACACGTCCTTGTTGATTGCCCACATGTCCTTATTGGTTTCTTTGCCTTGGGTGACATTGATGTCCCACATGTCCTTATAGAGGATGCTATTCTATCATTCAGTACCATGGTTAGAGCACACAGCTTTGCAGAAAATGATGGGTCAGCTGTGTTTTCTAGTATCGCTATAGTACATTGGCCATCTCAGTTCCAGTCTTTTGGATTGTTGTTACAAGAGTTTATGCAATGCAAGTTTCTCAATGCTCGGCAATGGAATTTGATACTGAGAATTTGCATATTTGAGGGAAATTGTACAATGTCCAGCTTTTAGCTTACTTGGTAAAAGGTTTCCGATCTCCGTCTCTTCCTGGCACCCATGCTTAAATGAATGTAGTGCAACCCATTCTTTGTTGTTGTGGTTTCTATTTAGAGCAGCTCTCTTCGTTGTGGTCTGTAATTGCTCTCTGGAGGGGTGGACGTGGCTGGGATTGGCTCTGATCCCATACTGAAAAGGTCTGTAATTGCTCTACGGCTCCCATCCGCAAAGTTGGCACATCCTCTCGTTTGCTGCAACAGCAATCACATCATCTTCTGATACACTTGAGCCAATAGTAGCAAGTTGATCAGCTATGGTCTTAATCTCCGTGGTATACACCTAGATGCTCCTGCCATTCCTAGACATATTATTGAACCGTTGTTTCAACTGGATCTTCCGTGCATGTGTCATGGTTCCATAATTTCTCATCAGTATATCCCAAGCATCCTTCGGAGACTCATAGCCAATGATTTGAATAGCCATAGCATCGGATATACATAGTGAAAACCAATGCAGTACCTTACATGCTCTTTCAGTCCATAACCTGTGAGCTTTCTTATGTTCATTTGTTGCATTTGCTTCAGGCAATTCAGGAGCTGCTTCATCTCCTGTGCATAAGTCCCAGTATCCTCTGCCAACCAGAAAATTTTGCCTTCTGAATTTCCATAATGCAAAGTTTTTGTTGTCTAGCTTTTCTCCAACTATTTGCGTGATATTATCAGTCCCATGTGCATTAGCCATGATGCAACAGATTGTATGTCAAACGCCTGACTCCCTGCAAGTCAATAAGTCCGACTGACTAAGTTCAATCCACTACAGTTGATGACGATTTTCTACAATTAAATGCAGTAAAAACCCAGTAAATTTCAGCCCAGTATCAGCCCAAAATAGTCCACAATCAAGTTCTCCAGCTCGTAGAAATAACTGTCAATACATATGCCGTGTAGTTGCTTCAGATTGAACTCCTGCAGATCCACTGCCAAGGTCCAAAAACATGCAGTCTAAACCTGTAAACTGTGATTAACAGCGGCACTTTTGATGCCAAAAACAACATGCACACATGTCATATATGTCCCAAGTCTTCTCAGATGACTGCAAGTACATATGTCACTCCAGACATGAGCATAGAAGCACAAAACAGTGCATAATCAACAAGTACAAGTGTCATTATTTGAGAGCTGTCATTTTCAGCAAGTGTCATTTTCAGCAAGTGTCATTATTTGAGAGCTGTCATGCATGTCCTCTTCCAGCTTGTCACTATCTTCCAGTACATGCATGCTATTAAACTTGACAGTGGCGTTCTTAAAGGGGCATTTGGATGCATGATCAGTCGTGTACTTATCCCCGCATTTGAAACACAAGCCTTTGGCTTTTCTATCCTTGACAACTTCAAGAGGAATGAATTTTTGACCGTTGGGACCGAAGCCATTCCTGGCCTTATTTTCAGCATACTTTGGGTCACTTTTGAAGGGTGGTGCTGTCCCAAAACTGCCATATTTCCTTTCAGCATTAAAAGTGGGGTAAATAGGAATTTTGGGGCTGCCATTCCCTGCATTATTGCTGCGATAATTAGTAGCATATGGGGGTTGCCTAGCGGGGCATCTTTGCTGTCCGGAAATGGGCTGCGTGCTCTCATTGCGGCGGTACTTTCGACCATAGCGTTCGGCCAATTCTATGGCTACAAACAGGGTGGCTGGTTTTTGAGCCATTACATCAGCTGAGAGATACGCATCCAACCCATAAATGTATTTATGCAATTTGGCCTCATCACTAACTGCCTCAACATACATGGATAAGTTCATAAACTGGTTGGTGTACTCCCTCACGGTGAGATTTCGCTGATCAAACTGATACCATTGCCTAGCCAAGCGTTCTTTTTCCACTGGGGAGACAAAAACTTGGATCATATGCATCTTGAACATGCTGCCCATTACCATATACATGCTGCCCATGCACTCCGTGCAATCCATGCTGCCCAAGGTTTGCATTGGGGCCATTCCCTTGAGTGTGCAAGTAGCTTCCGTTACGGGGGAGTTGGGGTGCCAATGACGGGCTGGAAGGATCCATAACGGGGGAGGGAAGGAGGGGCTCATCATGCCGAGCGGAGGGCTCACCCGTCTCATAAGTGCTATGGGAAATGCCATGGGTACCACCAAGACCTTGTGGGCTGCGCCCGGTCTCCAAGGGGGGAGGGCGGTTAGCGTCACGGGGAGAGACATACTCCTTGGGTCGATCCGAGAGGGGGGCAATGGCGGGAATAAGGGCGTCCATGCGCTCTATGAGTCAGTCCATCTTGGCCATCATCTCGGAATGATGCTGATCTTGGCGGGTTTCCATCTCCCTGTGGCGTTGCTCCATCTCTCTATATCGATCAGCATGATGGGTCTCATGTTGGCATAGGGTTTGGGTGAGCAGAGATAAGCGATCTATCTCGGGGGCACCTTCTTCAAACAAGTCTTCACGATCCTGTTGGGCTGAGCTAGGATCGTTCATTGAGGCACGGGAGTCCCTTATTTCACGCTGAAATTCCTCCTGGGCCTTTGCTTTACCCTTGTGGCCTGCCATCCCAAGTGCAGTCTACCAGACCCCCTGTTACAGAAATGATGATAACTTGAGCTAGGGAACTCCGATTGCCAAACTTTCTAATTCAAATGAAAGCCCTCGATCCCCTCTACGAGGCTATGTAAAAATATCTCCGACAGTAAATGATCAAGGCTTTGCTGTAATCACTTTTTGTGGGCTGACTGTGTAGGACCGCTGCCTGTCCCACAGTACCTCTGGGTACAAAACTGAGTGTATCTCTCAAACCGTAGGGCGAAATGGGGAGATTTTTAGCTCAGATCGAAGGGGAAAATGCCCTATTCGAGTCAAGCGATAGAGCTTGCGCTCAATCACACAAAGAGGCTTTGCTGTAAATAATCAATTCTTGTGGGCTGGCTGTGTAGGACTGGCTGTCTGTAATATCCTGCAAAGGCTCCCTCAAGAAGCATTATTTATCCCAATGGTGAGGGTCTTATCCCAGACATGTAGGGCCTCCATGGTGGCTCTCAATGCCCCATAAAGCCATACATTCTTTGCATCCATAGATTATTGCTTAGACCAGTTCCATACTGCATTCCCTGCCCTTCTTGCATTGCATCCACCATACATTAACAAGCGGTTTATGACATTACCAATGCATGTAGGGGTTTGTAGGCTCAAGTGATCAGTGTTCGGGCTATTCCATCAAATGTACCTGCACCTGCAATAATTCTTTGGGCTCCGGATCACCGGGAGGTGGGCAAAGTTCCCCCCGGGCCAGGTTGTGCACCCCTTCAGGGGTCTTTGATGGCAAGGGGGGGTCACCCCTCTTTTGTCTTGCCACCTCGCCTGGCATCGGGCTTTTCCTCACTCGGAATATACATGGCAGACATTTATTAATTAAACAACCAGCATGAAATGCATTTCTGGAATCAAATTTTTGGGCTTTTCATGAAGTGCATGGAATTGGAATGGGAAATAGGGATAGGGAGCTTACCCGCAGTGACTCACTGCCTACTCACCCTTATACAATGGATTTTTTTTCACTTCTTGGCTCAGCCAATTCACAAAAAGCCAAACGGGTTATGGGTAAGCAAAATATAATCACAATGAAGCGTTCAGCATAAGTAAAATCCATTTCAGCACTATAAGATCAAAGAGAAATGACTGGGACATGAGAATCAGCATGCATTCAAGGTCTGGGTCTCCTATTATCTACTTGGACTCATACATTCTCTCAAAAAATTGGATGGGATTCAACAAGAGGCTTAAACGGAGAGAATGAGAGCCAAGAGTCAGTTACCTTGAGTCTTTGGAGAAGAAGGCAGCCACTGATGCCACCTCAGTCCTCCATGAGAGCTCCATTTGATCCCGAATGCTCCATGGCTCCAAAATGGGTATGCTTCCTCAAGAAAGGGTGAAATCAAGCTTGGGGTAGGATGGTTCAGGACCTCCCCATGAGGGTTCTTGTTGAAATGGAGGTCCTACTCCATAGCCATGGCTGCCCACAAGTGCATGCCTTCAAACCTTGCTTGTGATCTTCTTCCCGTTCTTCTTGATGGCTGAAATCTCGAGCAATGTTCAAGAGGGACTCCTGAGGACCAAGGAGAGACCAAAATCTTCAGGATTTCCGAGCTCGAGGCCAAGGTTCCATGGCTGCCATCTTGGAACCTAATTCACTCAAGATTGTGTTTATGAGTCGAAGCTAATCTATCTTGGAACCTAATTCACTTGAGTTACAATCTCTCATTTTTTATCATGTATCGTGTGTTTGATTTGCATCCACCATAGTTAACTAGCTCTACATCCGTGTTTATCAACAGAGCGAGGGCACTGGATGAAGCTGATGACAGAGAGAAGCACTGGACGAGGGAGGAGTGCCATTGGATGTCGGAGAATGCTAAAATTTGCAAGACAATGTATCTGCCAATAAATTGGGCCAGCTATAAATAGCTGGAAATTACCAAAACTAGCCGACTGCTGCAAGGACATGTCAAAAATATGGTGGACCTGCTCTTGGTGCTGAACTCAATGCAATGATTGATCAAAAATGGCAAATCATTATGATCCCTTTGGTTATGATGTGTTATGTCTACCACTGATACCGTGTCTACCAAGTATTTTGATAGTGTTGCTTCTAAGCAGTGAAGCACATTACATCATGGTATGTCCTATTTATATTCTTAAAATGTACACCTAATGGGGGTTCGGTCACATGTGCCAATGATGTCTCTCAGTTGTCAAAGGCATTGGAAAGGTCAGACTTGCGCCAGTCTTTGGTGATGTATTTGCATGTGCTTTATGTCACACTGATAAAGAAAAATCTAGCTTCTGTTTAACATCGCCAAAGTTGGATGCCAAGTTACTTTTGATGGTACCTGTTGCTTGGTCTATGTCTTATGCATGATAGCGGTATAGTGTTTACTGGGACTCTTGCCAGAAGCTTATATATTCTCAATGCTTATGGCAGAGAGGCTGTTTGTGGATGCTTTTAGTGGCGCTGCTATGTTTGTGGCTTCTCTTGGATTTGTATGCATCCTTTTCAGACCTAGGCAAGGCCTACAGGAGTAAAAATATATTTTAAGATTAAAACATTAGGTTCTTTTGTGATATGTGCATGTACTGCAAAAAAGTTTAGCAGTCCAAGCTAGAGACAAGTGGTGAAGTTTGTGGGTTGACACACAACAGAGTGTACATATGATCATCAAATATGTTGGAATTCACAAATGCATGTCAATCTATCACATCTTTGGTGATTGCTTAATATAACCTGGTGGTTTACCCCTTGCGAAACTCCATTTAATCTTAGCCTAATATTATCAAAGTATGAGTGTTATGTTTATGGTTAGGTCATTTTCTGCTGACTGTTTCTGAACTTCAAGAGTACTGCACCTTTAGAGAGCCCTCTATTTTATTGTAAGCGATTTTGATCAATTTGAAGGACCTCAACTGCCTCATGAACTTCTGGGAGGGTCCTTAAGACTCCTTCGAGTCCACTCCTATGCATGGTTTTAGTGGAAGCTGAGATAAACCATTCGGCAATGCTGAGGTGGTTGCTATGATTATATTGCTGGACTTGGTATACAGTAACTCCAAAATTACTTTTAAGATTCCTTCTGTTTCTGCTGCCTTGGTTTCGTAAATCTCAAAAGTGCTGATTGCCCTTCTTAAAGCTGGCTGCTCCTGTGTGTGTGAGTCAGCAGCCTGTTTTTCTGCATTCAAATTGCTTGACAGCTCTATGCAGCATAGTGTTATATCATCCCTCACAATTTTTTCAAAGCCTTGCGATTTTGTCAGCATGATGCTGAGGAAGGGCTTTGGGTCTATTTCGATCTTTTAATATATTCTGTGGGTCAATCTCTACTCTATGCACTGGAGTGTTTCTACATTTAATGAAAAGCTTAAAGGCAGAAATTCTTTCCCGACTGTCAGAATATGCTTTTAAGAACACAATGTCAGAATTCAAGAACACAATATGATTGTCTATTGGGATTCTAGAGTTTTACTATTTTACATTTCAATCTAAATTTTTGGTTTGATAGTGGAGTTATTTTTCATGACATGTTAGCCATAAACTTTGGATTTCGGATATAATATGTATGTGATTCAAGCTTGAACTTTGACTGTTTGTGTACATGTGGAATGACAACATCTATATATGGCTAATTGGTTCTTATAGGTGATTTGAACTTTGACTGTCTTTGTGAACATGTCGAATGACAGCATATATATGAGTAATTGATTCTTACAAGTGATTTTATAGATTCTTGCATCAAATTTGGACTGGTGTTGGTGGATTTTCTGAGACAAGTCAGCATGCGTGTATTTGTTTAATATATATGTGCTTATTGCTCTTTCCCTATTTTGCTGGGTAGGGGCAAAACAAATAGCAGGCAAGACAAAACACTGCATACATGAGAAAAATTGTAAGGTTTGAAACACGATACACCTATAGGAAATGGTCCCTATGCTTCCATCATTGAGCTATTGTTCCTAGCATCTATCTGGCTGCTCCAGCTTGATATCGCCTATAACACCTGTAGTTGATCTAGAAACAAGTACCATTTCCGACTAAATTCTGAGCTAGCCATAAATTCATAGAGACACTGGCTTGGCGGTTTGTTGTCTTCCAGTTTCAGTGATGCATGCCAGACTTTATGCATCATGGGTGCTGCTACTCTGTCAATGTCCTTCCTGCCATATCCTTGTGGTGTTAGGTTGCCCCTAATTAAAATTGATGTGTCCATTAGCTTTATAGTCTCTTTGTAGGCAGGGAACAAATTGGGAAGATCGTGTGGTAATCTGTGAGCCTGTTTGACAAGGATTCTGTTAATTGACACTGTCAAAGGCTGTTGAATTGATTGCGGGATATGCATGTGTATACCATGTGCACTCCACACATGTATGTTACATGCATACATACACACCCTTAATGTGCACCATGTAAGTGTGTACTACTTGCAATATTAGGTAGGTTGAGGTGCTTGAATATTTTGCTAAATCTCGACTCATGAGACATCTACTCAGCATAGGCTTTTAAACTTTCAATTCCTAAGTACCATAAAGTTGCCTGCAAAAGTAATTGTTTGGCATGAGATGATTCCTGTTATTGAAGATCATGATTTTACAAACAAAACTTTTTCTGAAAGGTTTGCCTCTGGCCATGTGAGAGCTAGGATATCCATTTATTAAGCATGATGTCTATTTTGGTGCCCTGAACAGTTGTATATTTCCTATTTGCCAAACACGTTTCATACTTGTTGCCATTTTGGCAGATTCTTAGTTAAAAGATTGGATCATGTTTACAACGTGTTGTTTTAACCTATTAACATACGTATGCTAGCACCTTTTTCTCAGTGAGACCACTTTTGCAATCAATAGTAGTCTATTTTGAAATGGTGTTGATAGGTGTAGTGGGTCTCACTGCAGGTCCTCCTAGAGCATGATATTCTACATCTCGGCCAATGTTAAGGTTGAGGTGTGGCTAAGAATGGAACTGGCTGTTAGACTTTGGACAACTGGTGTTCTCGACTTGAGGATAAACTTATGGTTATCATAGGAAAAAGGTTAAACTGCCAAGTCCACACAAACGGAACCAAAGTTAAAGTCGAAATGGAACCAGAGTAAAAACTGCGTAATACCCCTCGTTTACATAAACGTGTCACAGCCCCAAATGGCGTAGTCAAAATTTACCATGAATTGCAAAATTAACTCAGGGCAGACATCAAAGCTGCAAATAGAAATATGTAATCTTCTTAATGAGTGTCAACAGTTTACAAGCCACATGAACGTGTCAATGGAAGCTGACAGTTTACAAAGCCAAAATTGATCCGCCTCAAGAGAAAGCGGATGCACAGTCAACTGCTATTGATGCAAACATGAAGTCTTTACAAGAGCCTCGCCAGAATGGCCTAACATGTACAATGCATTCTACCCATCCCCAGGTCCACAGTTCAAAAACATCCCATGAAACTATGGCTGGAGATCAACACCCACTAAGACACTGCCGGCCACGTGAGAAACCCACTAACTCAAGGTCCTCCTCATCTGCACAACATCATCGTGCTCGAACCATCACTTTGTCAGCTGCATGAAGACAAGGATTCAGATTAGATTGAGCCGACCTAAATCAATCCATATTAGTGCATGTACTAAATATACTCACAAAAGATGCCGTAACCACTCCCTGCAAAGCAAGCCTCCACTAGCAGGCGCATGCAATGCATCACATAATACCCGCAATCAACGGCGTTCGGTTGGCACGGTATCACCGCCTGCACAAGAGGGTTGCTTAGTATGGTTTCATGGCGACGCTCCGCAGCCCATATCTGCTCCACGGCCAGCTTAGCCATCTCACACATCAATGGAGTGGGTGGCTTGTTCATAGGATCCAAGAATAGCAGCCCCAGCTTCTGATGCAACTGAGTCACCCCATGCCCCGAACAGTTGAAGCACACAAACAATGTCCAATGACCGCTCATGACCAGGGGTAAAAACACAATGTCACATAGCTCATCAATCGAAGACATAAAGTTGGCCAAGCTCGACTTTGTAGATGCAGTGCCTGCCAAGCCAACCCACAGGGGATCAACAATCCAGAATTTGCAGCTTATTTCCTCCTGCAAGCTGAACTCCATCCACAGCGCAAAGAAGTTCATGTCCAAGGTGCTGGCCTGCTGTGCGGGATCTTTCAATTGTTCAAAGAAGTCCCCCTGTACTGGCAACTCCAGTTGGAGGCGTGTTGACTTGAATCGATATCTGCACAACATAATCAAAGTGTTAAATCAAAGAAGCAAACAAATAGGTATCCACAAGCGGAATCAATCGTATACGAACATGATCCTGCGTGTGTCCCTGTCACCATCAAAAAATGCATATAGCACACGACCAGGCAAAACAGTAATGTCGTAAGATGCGATCGATAATGAAGGCCCCTCTGGCGATAAGAGCTCTATGGGTGTGTCCGCAACAATGTATTCTGCAGTAGCATCCTCCTGATCTGTGGCGTCTATCAACTGTGCATGGTGCGATGACTGCGTCTGAGCTGGGCCCCCAACATCTGTGCTTGCAATCCTCCGCTGTTGGCAGTGCAGAAAAGTAAGTCAACTGCAGAAAAATCAACGGAAACCAGCAAAGTCAACTGCAGAAAAACTGAAGAACAAAGATACACTTACATATCTATCGAATCCTACGGCAATGCGAGCACGGATCCTCTTTATGTGATCATCCTTCTTTGCATCGTATCTTTTCATCTGTTCTGCCACGTACGCGTCCACCCATTGCTCCGGACCTCCCATCCTCTAAGAATCTGGCAACTCACTGTATATCCTCCATCCTTTGACCATTGAATCAATCTCATGCTTTTTTCTATTTTTCTGCCACTTGAATTCCACATCCTCGAATCTCTGGCGGCTACGATGCTCCTCATACTCCGTGTGGGTGCCGTATACACGTGCATCAGTAGGCCCTATTCTACCTCCAACAAGGACTGCAATGTTCAGGCCATGCGCAGCTTTTAAATGTTCCTCCATGGCTGAGCGTCGATAGTAGAAGTGTGTGCACTTGCTGCAGAACTGGTCACAAGTGCACCGGCGAGCCAATCAACCATTCTTGTCAAAGACAATCTCGAAGGCTCGGACGATACCATCATCCGTGGGGTGCACAAGAACCAGGGCGTGCTCTAGGACCACCTCGGTCAATGCCATGTGTCTGCACTTGTCGTCGTTTCGCCTGGCAAAGCATCAAATGGCACAACAACAATGTTCAGAAATCTGACTTGATGACAACATACATACGCAATATTTTTTTACGCCAGTTTCTGATGTGCAAACAAGAACAACGAGAAATCCATAGTGTACATTTTTAAAATCATCCCAAATGGGCATGCAATGTACTCACTTGGTGCCAACCCCGAACCGGCCAACGAGTCAACAGGGACTTGATGTTTTTCATCATGAATATCATCGACAGACTTGGCAACGGCTTGATCTTCCTCATCGGCAAGATCAACCGAAGGCCTGTCAAGGACAAGATCCTCTTCCTGGGCAAGATCGTCTGCAGGCTCTTCCGTACCTGCATCGTGGTTAACTGTTGTTTAGGCAATGCAATTAAACCTCGGTGCAAAAATAAATTGAAACCACTTACATGCGAAAAATAAAAACTTACAAGTGAACTCCCTTGAAAGCATCCGATTGATGTGAACAAATGGCAGTTGTTTCCTGGTTGGAGATTGTTGCGCCTTTGCTTGCTTTCTGGGAGCCGACAGCACCACAAATTTGCGCACAGGAACAAACTTGCTAGAGCGGAGCTTCCTTGGTGAGGACATGTGGGGTGTCTCAGGATATGCGATGCCACATGCATGGCTGGCTGAGGGGAGAGTGGTGATGGCATGTGCATGGCTTGTTTCCCTTGCGATCGGAGCTTCCTTGGCAATGGCACTTCGGGTGTCTCGAGGGATGGTGATGCTGCATGCATGGCTGGCTGAGGAGATGGTGATGCCACGTGCATGGCTTCTTGCCCTTGCGATCGAAGCTTCCTTGGTGAGGGGACTTGGGGTACGTCGGGAGATGGTGAGGCCACATGCATGGCTTGCTTGGGAGATGGTGATTACTGCCCTTGCGATCGAAGCTTCCTTGGCGAGGGGACTTGGGATACGACAGGAGATGGTGAGGCCACATGCATGGCTTGCTTAGGAGATGGTGATTGCTGCCCTTGTGATCGGAGCTTCATTGGTGAGCGTGCTTGGGGTGTCTGGGGGGGGGTGCTGATGCCACGTGCATGGCTTGTTGCCCTTGTGATCTGGGTCTTTTGCCCGGCTTCATTCTATTGGAGCCAGCAAACACACGTTTAATTTGAAACATGCACTTGGACGAACTCCACAACACACCTGGACACAAAAGCCCTAAACCATGCTGTGCGGCTACGCTATCGACTACGGGCATGGATGACATACCCTACAATTACGTGGATTTCTTTATTCTATGCCAGGTGCAACACAGAGCGCAGAGCTGTAGAGGAACTCACCTAAGCAAATTCTCATCTCGCAAGCCGTCGATACTGAGGGTCGACACTCCTTGCTCCAGAGTTTGCGCGCACCACCCTTTTGCTACTGCTCCATCATCAATATCCATGATATAGGAAAATTCGTGCTTGCACCACCTCTAATCCCAGGACTAAAGCTTTTCCAAGCAGAGAGAGTTGACCCTTACAAGTACCATAGCCCCGTGAGCCTACACATATCGGCCGAAAGAGTTCCAGACAGATAATTGTTTCTCAGGCCTCTGCACCACCAAGATAGAGATATTTAGCCATTCGATATATTGTTGGAGGGCATCCACCTAACTAATCATGCTCTTCATCAACTTACAAATACTGTAAAACCTCACTCCAATAAATTAACGTGGGTATTTCTCCAGATAGCCGATTTTGGGCCAAATCCTTGCAAAAAACAGCTGGGATAAGACTGAATTCGTATTCTAGACGCCCAGTGATAAGATCACCGTCGTATTCTAAACGCCTGAGAAAGTAACTCACAGTATCTTCAGATTGTAAAGTTGCGATAAGGTCGAAGGGATAGGACCCGCGATCATGTTATTTTTCAAGACCCTGTTCAGAGAGAACAAGATGAACATAAGAAAGAATGAGCCAATGAACACTGTAGTTGTGCAGATATAATCACGGGGCTCACAGATGCTCAAGCTGTTTCAGCTTGGAAATGGAGAAGGGTATCTCGCCAGAAAGAGAGTTGAAAGAGAGATTCCTGCAAGTAGATCACAACCATGAAAATCCAAAACCTGTAAGCGAAAGCCATGAGAATGGCTAGCTTTTTTGCCACATGCAAAGCTCGCGGCACCGAATGTGCCCAAGGCCGGCCACCCCAGTATCCAGGCACTTCCGAGACCGGGCACGCCCGGGGCTGGGCACCCCAGGATCCGAGCACTTTCAAGGCCGAGCACGCTCGAGGCCAAGCACATTTGGAGCCGGGCACATTTTGGGCCGGGCACTTCAAAGCCGAGCACATTCGGAGCAAGGCACGCGCGGAGTCGGACACTTGGCTGACAAGATGAATATTCGATCGAATTTCGCAGTCAACGTGATCGACGGCCCAAATGATCGGATGTGATGGGGGCAAAAAGGGGACCGTCAATCACCAGTCTCCCCTCCTTAAAGACCTCCCTTACCATAGACACGAGGCCCTGGCATCTCATGTGCCCTCTCAAGGGAGACAACTGCGCACAGAGAAAGAGAGAGAGAGAGAGAGAGAGAGAGAGAGAGAGAATGAACTGCATGTAAATTTCGACACTAGTGAAATATAAGGAGAAATATAGATGGTTCCATTCTTCACAAAATATAATACATGCAATCGCACTTTTAGAGAACTTACTTGCATGTAAAGTATATTGCTTTGAAAACGGTTATGTGCATGCTCATTTCGAACATCGCCATAATGTAAAACATCCAAATCATATCTTTTACAGCAAAAATGTGTTGCTGCTTGAACAAGTACGTAAAGTGCATGCACATTTTGACCTTTGCATTACTGTAAAACATCCAAATCATATTTCTAACTAACAAACGTTTGCATTCAAAAACATCTTGCTCTAAAACAAATATAGTGATGTCAAAAAATCACATCAAAATGATTAATCCATGAAGTGCAAGAACATGGTTGCGAATAATTATATCCTAGTTACCAACCTTCGTCCTCCTCATAAATACACGATGCCCATATCATCGAGATGGTAATTAGTTCTACTTCGAATCCTTAAATATTGAACATTACACAACCAATAGGTCTTGCTCTGAACTGGGTTGCCATGATCGCCTGCTGAAGTTTCTAGATAATCTACACCAAAATGCAATGGGAAGGGTGATTGTCCTCTCACTGGCAGAGGGTCCTTGTCGACAAGATGAGGAATCCTGCCACTCCAGGACAGCAAATAGAGATGCAAAGGTCGATACAAAGGTATGATGATGCTGACACACTCCTATGAAGAGAAAGCAGCAATAAGATTCAATATCCTTGCTGAGAGAAATGATTGCCGTGATCAAATACAGGAGTTCTTTTGAGTCTCAATTTTGGTAAATGCCCACACTCAAACCGCATTCTGGAGCCACGATCTCGCCATCGGCATACTGGATCTATGCAAATGGAACCTGTTCATACCCACTGAAAGTCTACCCATCCTCCACGATGGAAGTAACCACTAACATCCTCCAGACATACTCCAAGATGAATACATAACTGATATATAACACCGAATGCATACTGACAGCAAACTGAATAGGGCTTTCTAGCAGTGCCTTGGAAGTCACTTTCCCGTTATGAAGCTTAGAATGTGGCAAGGCTCTCCGGAAGAGCTTCCAAGGTTGCGTATAGATAAGATGTAAGAATTCAAGACCAGCATATTACAAGGTTGAAGAATAAGTTATTATGGTTTTAGGCATGATACATTCGTACACCTGGAGCTGAACAGTTGTCTTTTCTTCTCTGTATCTGATCTTTTACATATTACAGATCTCCTGATTGTTATGGCTCATCATCCATGTCCCATAGGTATAGATTGTGGTGTTTAGGCTTTGCGCAGAATTACTCTCCGCTCCCGCTTGTACTCAATCTCGTCTCGCTGGCTCATTATCACTAAAGCTCGCCTCACCTGCAAAAACCACCAAATTGCGCTCCCTTTTAATCCTGTTGTAGGGCAATAACTAAGCTTCAAAAATCAAACGAAATTGACACTTGGGGACTTTAAATGTGATGGCTCTCGAACATTGCAGACTAGTACAAGTACTAGGTATGTAAGACTTACGGAGCTCTCACTCATCCCCATCTTGCCAAGCTCATCCACGAGCCGCCTCTCGGACATGTAGCTGCCTATGCCCATCCGACGCTTGATTTGAGCCTCGATTTGCTGGAAGTACCAAGGCAAAAGACTGTTACGACTGGACAGTGGATCCTGATAATGTCCTCTATAGACGAAACACTGGACATAAACATCTAAAACGAAACATGTTGCTCAGTAAGCTTCCATACTGTCTCTGTTGAAGGGGCTGGACATTGGCAATTTAAAGCAAAAACAGTATTGCTAAGTAAGCTTCCATACTTCATTTCAGTAAATTCCTCTGTTTGAGGAGATTACTTAAGCTTTGCCAGAATTCACCCTTGCAATGCCAGTCCCCAGGACCAACTTGAATGCCTACAGATTTCTCGTCTAGTGGAAAAGATTTCAGAAAGACAGCAAAACAAAGTAATTTGTAATGTAATGCCGTAATTTGTTGACCCTGTAACGTGTGTAAGGGAGCCCTGCCTCTCACCTGAATTTCCGCTCTCATCTCAGGCGTCACTGTGATGTGATCATTTATGCCTGATCTGGCCGCATCCAAGGTCGATACCCGAAACAGTCGAAGAGCCTCAGTCACATGCTCCTCCGTGGCCACTGGTGATCTGTGTATTGCAGTTACAAACTGATCAGAAATATACGTAAAGCACGAGCACTGCTGTCAAATACCCCTAGCAGTATTTCTACCACTGATTGATTCCCAAGAGTGTTTTGGGTTATTTGGACAAGGGACAGGTCAAACGACGTATATTGCCACGGAAGAAAAAACCGGCCACACGTTACATGTTCGAATTACAAGTGTAATTTATCGACTTATGGACTCTTGTTTTAACTCCTACGTCTGCCTGTCACAAATTACTTGCGATCAAACTATCAGAGAAGCTTAGTAGAACTAAAGCCCTTCTCACAGATACCTGCCAGCCACGCTAGATGCTGAGATATTGCTGCTGTAATCAAGCTACCGTATATAAGATACTTTTATGATGATCTAAGCTTTTGACCTATTTTTCAATCAGCTCTACTGTTGTGAACTAATCCCACGGCGGAAAGGAGAAATTGGGCAATACTTACAGTTGCATCCGAGACAGAGATTCACTGATGCGTACAATTGCCTCTAACTGACGGACTGTTATAGGGATTGTTTGCGCTTCGCCAGACTCGTGACTCTGTTGACGCATTTGCTGCAAATGAAAACCAATTCAGATAATGCAGAGCAAATAGTGATATTCTCATCTCCACCCTTTGTACCATCACTATGGCCTTTTCTTTCATGTTTTCCATTCAGCTGATACCTGCCGGATTCGTACGTAATTGTTCTGAAGCATTGCTGCAGCTGAGTCGGACAGCCGAGGAGAGCAATGGTAGCGAGCGTATTCTATGTACCTGGGTTCAATATGTGAGAATACAGGAACAATATGCATGAACAAGAAAAGGATAAAAACTAAGCACAAGAAGGTTTAAATAAACGGAATAGAAAATTTTCAAACACACAAAAAAAGTATTGAGATATGTTTCTCCGAAATATACCAACAGAAAGGAAGAAACAGAGTAAATAAAGCTGTGAGCACAGATCAGAGCAGACCTCGTAGTGATTCATACCTCTTTAGCCAATTATCTTTTTCGGGATTGACATCTTTGCTTACTGTCCCAGCATTAGTGTGCACGCTTACTATATGTCGTGCAATTTGCTGCAAATGCGTGTTTTAGGTTTATTAGATGGATACATGTGTAATTCATCAAATTTCGACGGAGTATCAGTCAAGTATTGGACCCATCCTCCTACCATATCTCGCTGCCTGTCACGAGCATCCTTCACAATAAAAATCAAGTCGAATCGAGAAAGAATGGTCGTCTGGAGATCTATGTTCTCTTGTGCTGTCTGCACAACAACAGAATCATATCACACCTATACCTTTGTTGTTTCTACTCAAGTCTATGCGTTGCATCATATTCAATTAGGATCAACAAATACACTCCATAGCTGTCCCTGACTTGACGCACAAAAAGCACATTGGCAACTTGCAAGCATCATGAAGTTCTGCTTGCTTTAAATCAAATCTGATGCATTTCCAAGCTCCATTTTTTACCTTCAAGTCATCATAACGTCCAGATGGAGGGTTTGCAGCAGCAAAAACAGAAGTTCTAGAATTCAAAACAGTTGTTATGCCTGCCTTGGCTATTGAAATGGTTTGTTGCTCCATAGCTTCATGGATAGCAACTCTGAGAACGAAGTACAAACGAAAAGAACGAGAACATAAGTACCAACAAAAACATATTAATGAGCTAAGTAATTGTATGGTGATCACTAGATGTAAGCTGGGAATGTGGGCCAAATGAAAGGCAGAAGGTTGAAAACCTGTCCTCTGGCCGCATCTTGTCAAACTCATCAATACAGACAACTCCACCGTCAGCTAAGACCATAGCACCACCTTCCAAGTAGAACTCCCTCTGTATATACTAGGATAATATAAAATCCAAGCCATAAAGCAGCACGTGAAAACTTCCAGACTGCACATTATTACCGTGCTGGAGTCTCGAATGACAGAGGCAGTCAACCCAGCAGCAGACGATCCTTTGCCAGACGTATAAACAGCAATAGGAGCCGTTTTCTCCACAAATTTGAGAAACTGCATTTGCAATTGCAAAATGTGATGTAAGATGCCAGGGCTTGAGAAACTGCATTGCGTCTTTGAGTTATTAAAGAGAGCAAGTGAGCCCACCTGTGACTTAGCAGTGGAAGGATCCCCGAGCAGCAGGACATTGATATCCCCTCTTAATCGAACTCCATCCGGAAGCTTCTGTATCAACAAGAAAGAAAACGAATGGAGTCTTTTGCGACATTATTCAACTGATAAATTATCTACTGAGGTCCATCAAAAGCGGATTCAGAAACTGAGTCATACACTCCCGTTTGATGTTATTCAAAACACGACAAAGACGAAAACCCAAATGTTTGCTATTTTTACCTTCCGAGCTCCTCCAAACATGAGGCAAGCAACTGACTTTTTGACATCCTCGTGGCCAAAAATCGAGGGTGCAATCATCTCACAGAGTGCTTGATGGGCGTCAGGCCTCCTGGCAAACTCTTTAAACTCCAGTTCCTACGAGATAGAACAGTGAGAATGATCACTCGCTGCCGTAGCTACTGTTACCAAACATTGCAACCATGACTCATGGAGCAATAACTAGCTGAACAGCCGTAACATTGATCGGAATTTGGTAGAGGGCAAGTAGAAACTAAAATGCACGTCATTGCATACACAACATCCCCTTGCTTGTAGTAGGTGTGGTTTACAAAAACCACGATAGAGCCCGAGCTTCCCAGTAAACAAATCCAAATTCTCAAATTTAGGAAACTTGTGGGCAGGGATGAACGCTCCATTCATGTCATGATTCATTGGACACAAGCTACACAAAACAACCTAGGAAGCCATTGGATGCAGGGTGAATATTATAGCAAGCAAAATAAACTGTGCGCCTACACAGAGCATGAGCATGGTCAACAAGCCAGAAATTGCACGCACCCATACACCTCTTTAAACAAAACTTATCTAAAGCAAGATCTCACAAAGAACCACACAAATGACTAGCCAACCTCGTCGGAGGTGAAGGACGAAATGCCCCTTGAAGAGCTTTCAGTTGCCTGCTCTATACCAACGACACGAATATAAGGTTGTCTCACAGCAACAGCACCTTTCTGTCTATAGAAGAGACAAGCACAGACATTAGAGACCGAACTTCCATGTGGAGGAAATATACGTGTATGTAGATCCGAAGAACAAAACACATACAAGGTAGAACTACCCGATTGGAAAATGCTGTAAATACCCATCACAGTGACCCGAGTGCCAGGCACGACAGTTTGCACCAAGTTCCGATCAGCTGAAAGCAACATATTGCGGGGAAGCTCTCCTGTGGGAACGTCCTGCAGCAATGCTGCCGTGATTGAGAAATTTTCACTATCGTGCTTTAAGTCCAAAACCGATAAATTCGACAACAAGAATTTTTGTACAAAATCCCACTATAATTCCCACACTGTGAATTACAACAACATCATGAGCTTCTACGAGGAAGGGATTACATAGTTAGCTAGGTGCAGCTGGAGGTAGAAGCCTACCTAGGCAGGCATGTGGAGCCTCCTAAGCAAAAGCTCATGATGTTGAATACTACAGGGAAGAACAATGTTAAAGAGCCCCTTCGGCCACAGGGGAAAACGTCAAAACGCTTTTGTGAACCTGATGCATTAAATCGAAATGAGCTCAATACCTCACTCAAAAATGGAGTTGATAACCAACCTCTGGATTCTCTTGCAGCTTGAGGGTCTGTTGATCCACATACTTGCTTTTATCAGGCATGATGACCCATGGATCCAAAGGGCAAGGCTCCTCGCCAGGCTGATAAAGGATTTTGCAAAGACGGCTTAGCTCTTTCCGATTAAATTGAGCAGGTCACAAAAAAGAACTCTTCATCCAAGTTCAGAAATTCTATCTGAAGAGAAACCTGAGGCACATGTTCACAGGATCGTGGCATAACGGCACCGCCAAGGCCTGGCCTGCAAGGCACGGTCTTGACATTCTTGCAATTTTTGCAGAGCAGAGAGACGTATGTAGCCTTGGCTTTGATCCGCGATGCAGCAATCACAATGCCAGAAACCTTGATGAGTTTCGAAATGTATTGTGCCTACACAGAATTTATACCAGATTGAGTTTCAAAAGAGAATAAGACGGATATCAAAGAAGACAAAACAACGATACATATAGGTGCTCCAATCTAGGACTAAACAACATTGACATGCAGAATTATGTCAGAGACTTGATCCCTAGAAACCTTTTGAAGCACATGAATTTCCACAAGGAGAGAAACACAGCGAGAGATGAGGAGTATAAGATATTGGCATACAGAATTAAGTCGGAGGTTAACAGAAGAGCGAGAATTTGTATTAGCTTGATCCCTAGCAACCATTTGACTTACATAGAAGTTTCAAAAGGAGACAGATGGAGAGAGAATGTTTTAGAAACAAATAGAAAGCTAGATAAATTTTCATGTTAACATGGAAATTCCCGGCAGAAGTTTAGAGAAACTGTCATGTTAACATGGAATTTCTCAGCAGAGTCTGCAGCTATTTGGCAAAATTTCTATGAGAATCTGCACAAAGGACTAGAGATTGAGGGACATCCCTTTCCTACCCCAAGAGCGCGCATGGAGTTCGAGTTCTCCTTTGAAGTTAGCAAGATTTGCACTTCTCCTGTGCTCGGCTCTTCCATCTCACCGGTCTCACCAGCCACTTTCGATTTAAGACCAACCAGCACCTCTGCCGCAGCCGATTCGAACTGCACACCGGCAGAAATTCTTGCCATTTACTACAAACATTCAATGCCTCTTCTGGACACCAATTGATCCCTTTGAAAATTAGAACAATGTCGTCGATACCTACCAACGGCAAGTAATCAGCTGGCGTCCTCCTGATCTTCTCCGAGAGATCCCCATCGTAGAAGTCAAGATCTTCCATTGCAACCTGCAGATAATTAGGATTGTGGAGCAGGCCCTCTCTGTACATAACAGAGAGGTATCCCCACAAGCTTCAGAATCGAGCTGCAAGCTTTGATTCTTTCCGAGTACGAAGTCAAGATCGATGAAATGCGGATACCTAGCCTTACATTTTAACTGAACATTAATCTCTTTCATGGCAAACAAGGAGGAGAGAGAGGGCAAGGAAAAACCTGTAAGGAAAGTCGCCTCTGATGCCTTGATAACTGCGGATGAATTCTTTGAACTTGCGCTGTGCAGTATGGCGGGTAAGCGATCCTTCATCAGGATCTCCACCGGGAAATCGAGCCTGGTCGCTGTAGAAGACAGTGCCTTCGTCCCAGCCAGCCATGTTTCCTCCTTCCGAGACGAGAGGGGACCGGGGGTAGAGGCAACCGGAGGAGGAGGCAGGTGGTCAATGGCGGAGGAGCCTGTTCGCTATGACCGCGCGAGTAAGGCAGACACAGAGAGAGAGAGAGAGAGAGAGAGAGAGAGAGAGAGAGAGCGCTGGCGGGAACAAAATGTGGCGGGAAAATGTTCATCCCCTATTATTAGACAAAAACAAATAATTATGGCGGGAAAATGAAGGGCCTCGCAGCTAGACAAGGGCCAATGAGCTAGGGGTGGTCAATGAAGTGAGAAGAGTTCACATCATGTGGCCATGGTGCTTGTATTTACTCTCAAAAATTTCGCAACTTGGTACAATAGAGGTAGTAGGTCCAAAAATAGAGCAACTTCAATTTGCTAAGGCCACTTGACCACCACGTGCTGGTCAAGTGGGGATACATGGCTAAAAATGGTGTGCGAGAGAGGGGTAGCAGTTAGTGAGGCAACCGATTGTATCCAACCTTAGCCCTATATCAATAGCTTGCGTGATAGGTTGCCCATCTAGGCCACTAGCCATACTTTCATGTAGCTCCCATCGCTCGATTTGCTCTTAAATAAAAAGGTACACTTAATGACACAAGGTGCACTACACACACAAAAAATATATAGCATGTGAATTTGCATATATGTATGTATGTATATTCACACACATATGCATGGGTATTGTTTATGGGACAACCCTTGCGTATTGATGAAAACTTCTCTTCTTTGCTTTCAAAGTTGGAAGAATGGATGGATTGTAGTTTTGAGTGAAGGATAAGAAGGCTAGGTAAGAGGTGGTAATTTAATATAGTCGAAACTTTTGAAATAATAAGAGTTTATCCAATGTATTGATTGGTGCACACACAGCCCAACATTTTGGTCATGTTCTCAAACATAGGATGGAATCAACCGCCAAGGTTTTCACATTCTTATCATGTGGTAGAATAGGAGGCTCGTTTGGGATGTGCTTACTTCAAAACATACTGTTAACCCTGATGTGAGATGGGAAAAAGAAAATTCAAAAAACATATAATAACGTACCAAAAGGTAGCCCAACAAACAAATAAGAGAGGAAAGGCCAAAAGTGCAAAAGTTCAAGTCGGAGGCAAAGGCACATTTTAAAATGCAAAGGTGCCATTAAAATGTTGTAAAAGAGCGCCAAGCTCCCTCCTGTGCAAATTGTAAAATCTAGATGGGCATAGGAGAGGGGATAAGACAACTAGGAGGAAATAGGAAAAGATGACCTTGGCAAGATGCCTGGTCATGTAAAAAGGGGATGGGTGCCCAAGGGATTTAGGGCTTGTATATAAACTAAAAAAGGGAATGAGAAGCTCATTCTTTGGTATGTGGTTAAAGTGGCTCCTCCTTCCTCCCTTATTCTCTCCTTCTTGCTTGTGTGTGCTTGTGCTTAAGAGTGTGTGTGTGTGTGAGGGAGTGAGTGTGTGAGGGTGAGGGACTGTGGTGGAGAAGCTCTCCATCTTCTCCTCTCTTCTTCTCTTCTCTTCTCTTGTCCTGCGCATGGCTATGGAGGATGGAGCTCGAAGGGGGAGGCTTGAGGTTGCTTGAGCTCACAACTAGGATCGTGGAGATGTCGAAGTGCTTGTAGGAGGAGGCCACTCATTCGGGCATCAAGATAAGCTCACTACACCCATAGGATTGGAGGTGCATTAGCTAGGTGAGAGATAGCCATTAGAGCTCACTTCAAACACTTGAACAATAAGTGATCCGTGGGTCTTGGCGGGGTTGAGCATGAGCTCCCACTACATTTTGGTTCTGTTGTCGGGACCAATGGATTCAAGCTTGAGCACTTGCATGCTTCAAAACGAGCGTCGAAGTAGGGTTTCGTCCCCGAATCGGTGCTTGATATAGATAAGAGATTTCGGAGTTCAATCTTCAATGCAAGTAAGTATTTTGGGTTTTGATGATTACGCAAGTAGGATAAATCATTTCAGTACTTGAGTTGTGATTTTTGTTACATTTAGAGTAGGATAGGATTGAGAGATCGAAGCGAATCGCTTTAGGGTTGCTATTGTAAACAGGCCCAAAATAGGGCAAAAACAAGGAAAATAACTTCATTGAGGCTTGTCTGGTATGCCAAAAATCCAAATATGATAGGCAGAAGATTCCAGGATTGTTGCAACCTCTTCCAATGCCCAAAGATCCATGGGAATCTATCACAATGGATTTCATCTCAGGTATTCCAAGAACACCTCAAGGTCATGATATGATTTGGGTCATAATTGATAGATTCAGCAAACAATCACATTTTATTCCATGTCATAAAACATTGAAATCCGCACAAGCTGCAAGACTTTTCATTCAACATATCTTCAGATTACATGGTATGCCTTCTGAGATCATTTTAGATAGAGACTCCAAATTCACAAGTAACTTTTGGCGTGCTTTATTTGAGAATTTGGGAACCACTTTAAAGTTCTCCTCAACTTTTCATCCTCAAACTTACGACCAAACAGAGGTGATGAATCTCACTCTTTTGGATATGTTGAAAGCTTATGTTAGTGAACATAAGTCACAATGGGAGAAATATCTTCCATTATTGGAGTTTTCTTACAATAATACAATGCACTCATCCACAGGGAAAGCTCCAAATGAAATAGTACAAGGTAAAGTGATTCCTCCTCCAATTATTCGCACTAAAGATAAGATTTTTGCTGCTGATGAGTTTGCTTCAGATTTAAAAACAACAATGGATCAAGTTCGAGCCACTATCAAAGTTGCCCAAGAGCGACAAAAGAAGCAAGCAGATAAACGAAGAAGACCTTTGGCTTTTGAAAAAGGTCAATATGTCTTGCTAAAGTTTGATAAAAGCAGGCTCAAACAAGGTTCCGGTCAAAATTCATCTTTTCCAAAGCTCTCCAGTAGATACTTTGGACCCTTCAAAGTGATTGAGAAAATAAATAAAGTTTCTTATCGACTTGAGCTTCCTACTCATTGGAAAATACACAACGCTTTTCATGTAAGTTTGCTAAAACCTTACATAGGACCAGAACCAAAGGAATCCATTACTGAAGATCCCCCAGAAGTTGAAGAAACAGAGCAACTCTTGGAACCTGAAAAGATTTTGTTTCTCAAGGATCGAACCACGAGAAGTAGCCTTGTGACACGAAAATTCTTACTAAAATTCAAGAATCTACCCACAACAGATGCACAGTGGGTAGATGAAAAATTCATGAAGGATTACCCAAATATTCTACAGCAATATCAATAAGCTTTTCAGTTGAGGACAGCTGAATAAAAGCCAGAGGGCTGTCACAACTCTATAGAAACAGAATTTGTATCCTTTTTCATTAATTTGTCTATATAATGATTTATTAAATTTATTTCCTTTGCACTAATTAGATATAAAGAAAAGTGCATTGGAGCTGGCCACTGATGAGTGGTCACAGGTTATGGTGGACCCACGCGGTGGGTTAGAGAAAAGATAGTTCACACTTCCACCTATATGGCCCGATTGGGCGCGTGTGACTAGAACTCACGCATATCAGGGTTAGACTCGCACACAAAAAGGATTGATGCCTTGAAGTGTGGGCTAGATCCACCAGAACAGACAGTTACAATCAACAAGATGGCATGATCATGAAATGCTTGTATAATGTGTATGTGTGGGCTGAAAGCTTGAAATGCACATTTCTTTGCATAGGAAAGTCACATGAAGATTCGGATACCATTTTTGGATGTACACGGAAAAAGCTTTCATATGACACCCATATTGGGGGAGTCCCTAAATTTTAGGAGATCCCTAAATTTTAGGAGGTCCCTAAATTTTAGGAGCCTCGAATTAGCCTAAAAATGCTAGTCCTAAAAAATAGGGATATCATTCTAAAAATAGTAAGTTCTGTACTCTGACTGTGCTTACTAAATTTGGTTGTTTCTATTCTTGACAGTATTCAATCCAAAAAGGAAGGCCATAGAGAAGAGACAAGTGTCAAGTCACTTGTCACACAAGTTTCCAAGTGTCCCACCACTTGACACATCTCATGACATGTGGCTGGACACTTGTCTTGTGCTACTCCACTTTCCCCTTTTGTACTAGCTCTCCCCTCTCCTATAAATAAGAGCTCGTTTTTCTTCATTCAACATCATTTTTCTTTGCTGTAAACTCATGTACAACACCCATAGATAGCTAGAAACTGGCCCCATCCATCCCCATCATCATCCCCCACTTCTCCATTATCAAATTCCTCCATATTCCCTCTTCTATCACTGCTGTTTTATAGGACAGCAAGCCTGTAAATTCATTACAACACCTCCTTTTCAAGCTCTTTCTTCCATTTTAGCAACAAGAAGCAAGCCCTATCCATGTACTATTGTTCAACGATGGAGAAGGCCGATTTTCCCTTTTTCTTCTCTCTTACTGTAAAGAAATCAGTTATTATCATTGCATAATAGATAATGCATGTGTGTTTGTACATCTTTGCATGATCTTGTGAGAGTGAGAATTACTTCTTCTCACTCTCAGGTTGATTGTAATTGAGCTCTTCCCTAAGGGACTTGGGTTGAACAGAAATACATTCCTTCGGGGGGGGGGGGGGGGGGGGGTTGCCCATCTTCAACCCTCAATCTTGTCTCCATTACTTTTACATTTTCATGGTTGTAATTTTGTGAGTAATTTTCATTTTCAGCTTTAAGTGTTCATTCTCTTTTATATTAAATCTCGAAAACAAGTGAATATCATAATTGTTAAGCATACTACGTTGTTCGGGGCGTTTACACGTGTAAAGACACAGATCCATAGCACTCTTGCTGTAGCCCTGTGAGGACTGCATAAAGACATCAAACTTATGATACCACTCCCTAGGTACCTGCTTCAAGCCATAAAGACTTTTCTTCAATTTGCACACTAGGTGCTCCTTGCCAGGTTCTGCAAAGCCCTTAGGCTGCTCCATATAAATCTCATCATGCAAATCCCCATATAAGAAAGCTGTCTTGACATCCATTTGGTATAACAAGCTGAGCAACCAAAGCCAAGACTAAGCGCAGGGTGGTCATCTTAACCACAACAGAAAAGACCTCATCAAAGTCCACAACATGCTCTTGCTTAAAACCGTTTGCTACCAATCTAGCCTTGTATGCCGGCTTGGGGTATCCAGGGGTACTTTTCAGCTTGTACACCCACTTGCATGGCAAAGCCTTCTGCCCTTATTCAAGGAAACCAAATCCCAAGTCTCATTCTTATGCAAGGAGTCTATCTCAAACTGCATAGCCCTCTCCCATGAGTGACTATCACCCTTGGACGTCTGTCTCTAGTAGACCATCTCACGGCAGGCTCTGCTGCTTGCCCAAACATATGTCCAACACCCTGACCATGAGCATCTGGTGCAACTGTAGGCTGTCCAACTGGCTGTGCAGGAGCTCTCGGCTCCTCCTGAAATACGACCCTGCGGATCTCAACAACTCTCTCAGGCTGCCTATGCATCTTGTCTTCATGGAAGACTACATCATGACTGCGGATGACTTTTCGTGCTTGCGGATCCCAGAGATGGTAACCCATCTCGCTTGCATCCCCATAACCAAGGAAAATGCATTTGACACTCTTAGGATCCAACTTACTTCTCTTGTCCCTGGGCACATGGCAAAATGCCTCACATCTAAAGACACGAAGATGCGCATAAGAGGGAGGTTTTCCAGTCCATACCTCCTCTACAACCTGGAAATCCAAACCACTAGAAGGTGATCTGTTTATGATATGCACATCTGTACTAACTGCCTCAGCCCAAAAGCTCTGTGGTAGGCCTACATGGCTAAGCATACTGCGTACACACTCCTGGATGGTTCTATTCATCTGCTCAGCCAAACTATTCTGGGGGGAGGGGGGATGTAGGGGGCGGTCAACTGACACTTAATATCCCTCTCATCACATAACTACTCAAAAGCACGTGAGACATACTCACCCCCATTATCCGTCCTTAGGCATTTTAGCCTATACCCAGACTGGTTCTCAACCAATGCAAGCCATCTCTAAAACATAGCCAAGATATCTGATTTCAGCTTAATGGGATAAGCCCAAACTTTCCGTGAAAAATCATCTATGAAAGTAACAAAATATTTTGCACCACCCATAGACTGACAAGGCATGGGACCACAGACATCCGAATGTACCAATGCCAAGGGCTCACTCATGCGTGGCCCACCAAACTTCTTATGCGTAGACCTAGTCTGCCTGCCATAAAGACAATGGTCACATGAATCAAAACATGCATAATCAAGGTAAGTACTACAAACCAAAAAGTATTTTTATTCCTTTCAAAGACATATGGCCCAAACGGGCATGCCAAAGAGATACATGTGGGATAGAACCCACAGACAAAACATGAGCAAGGGAAGAAGCTGATACAATCAAGGGATAGAGGCTGCCAGCCTTAGCACCTCTCGCAATCACAAGTCTGGCACGAGTGATCTTCCATGCAAAGTCTCCAAAAGATACATGATATCCTGCGTCATCAAGCTATCCAGCTGACATGAGACTGTATGTCAAAGTAGATACATGACGTACATCTTGCATAACAAAACTGTTGCCAGAAGGAAACTGCAGCCTAACATCACCAATGCCCACAATATCAAGAGAGTTGTCATCACCCAAGCGCATAGAACTCGAAACAATACGATATGAATGAAACCACTCTCGGCAAGGTGTCACATGAAAGGGCGCACCTGAGTCCAAGAGCCAACACTATGCATACATAGAGTGTATCTCTGTCATCTGCGAATCACTAGAAGAAGCTGTAAGGATATAATCATCATCAACATCTTCAAGATGCATAACATTGATCTCTTCAATTTTAACACTGGACTTTGCAGGCACTATGCTGCGATCAGAAGACTTATCCTGCACTTTGTTTTTCCCCTTGTCTTTGCGCCTTTCATTGCGCAGTTCATGGCATTGTGGCCTAATATGGCCCTTTTTTCCACAATGGTGACAAGTAACATCTGCATTCCTGCCATGGGATTTGCTACGTGACTTCCCACAAGACTTGGACCGAGATTTCTGAGAATCCCATCCACGGCCACCGCCATTGCCATGCTTTCCATATCCATCATTCATGCCTCTAATTGTCATAGTATGCGACACACGAGAGGCATCCAAATTCTTATGGTTAACCTCTTCCTGCAGAAGAGCACTCTCAACATCAAATAACTTCAAGGTAGTAGTAGAGGCACATAATGTAGTGCGGAATACATCCCATGACTCATTAAGAGTACCAAGCAAGAAAAGAGGAGTGACATTCTCTACAAAAGTGATGTCCTGCGAAGTCAAGTTCTTGAGTATAGCATGGAACTAGCTCAAGTGAGCAGACATGGTCACATTCTCCTTCATGTGCAGATCCATAAGCTGCTTCAGCCAATACATCTGACTCGCTGGACTTTTCTTATCATAGAGATTCTTGATTTTATCCCACAACTGCCATGCACTCTGTTCTTTCTTAAATACATTGTAATGAACTTGTTCTGTGAGAGATAATACAATAGTGGACTTGCATAACTCATCAAGCTCAAACCATTCCTCATCTGGCATAGTTGCAGGTCGCTGCCACTGAACCTCAATGGTTTGATCAGCGATTTGTGCACCAATATCTGCCAAATATGGCTCTTCCAATAAGAGTAATTCTTACCATCAAGCTTAGTGATGTTGAAAATAGCATGATCAGTGGACGAACTCGCCATAATGCAGGCTGGAAGACTGTAGACAGTTCAAAACTGCTTGTTGTTTACTACAGAAAATGACAAAAAAAATCACCAAAATCGAGAGAAAATGGTGAGAAAAGTGTAACCAAAGTTGCTGCCCACCAAGTACTAGCAAAAGTGCAGCATTTCAGAATATTTCAACACGAAAAATCCATGTCAGTCCAGAGTTATATGCTTGCTATAATAAATGATAGCAGGGTACTGTGAGAGTCAATTGCTAACTAAATCACTGCACCAAGTCAATAAATGACAACCAAGACATGACCAGCCATAAACGGGCATAAATCAGCACCAAACAGTCATCAAGACCATGAGCAAACACCCAAACATGTCACCAAAGCATCCATCAATAAGTAGGCATACCCCCTAGACAATAGAGCAAAGTATACATAACACTGGCAAGACCTGACACCAGTAGGTGTATGCTCATAAGAGTGCAAAGCCCAAGCTCAGCTCAAAAGCAACTCTAAGATATCAGTGCATGAACCATGCAACATTTAAGCATAGGAGATCTCAAAGTCTCAAGTATCTGCAAAATGCTTAAATAGCATAAACCTCCTACTCAATGTCAGTCAAGCATACAAGATGCTCCCACTGGCACAAAAGGCAGATAAACGAGCTTAACAACTCAATCAAACCAAGTCAAAATGCCAAAGACAGGTGACCAAGACAATGCCTCAATTGCATCCCAAGAGCATGACGGCTACAAAGCAACTTTAGGTAGCATCCATGAGTAAGACATACATCCCAATAAACTCTGATAAGCCAAGTAACATCCAAGACAACTCCATATAATCCAAAATGCATCCAAGATAGAGATTCAATGAGTACTCAAGCTCAACATATGTATAGGGTAATCAACCAAGACACGAGCATCAAGCAGTAGGCAACGGGTATGCATAGACCCAAAGAGCATCACTGTCAAAGCATATACCACTGTCAAGCATGAACCATATCAATGAGAGCATCCGGAATGGAATCCAAGCTGGAAGTCGTACCCCGAAGATCAATACTTCATTGCATACATCCAAGACATAACCCAGAATCAATAGGCATAACCTAAAGCAATCAAATGAGCTTCAGCCCACTGTTATTACAGCCAAGAATGATTGTCAAAACTAAGAAATTTTAGTATGCAAATCAGTCCAAAAATGATGGCATAACATATGCAATCCATCCCCAAGTCGATCGACATCCAATAGGCATCAAACCGGTTGACTATGTATGCCTAGACAAGCATTGGATTTACTGTTAATGTAGCATCAGCATAACATGACTGTGAACTGCTGTAAACAGTCCCAAACAGTGTTTGAATCAGCCCCAAATCAATGTCCAATGCTCAAGCCTTCAAGACCAAGCCATAGACCATATCAAGAGTGCATTATGAAGCCCAAACATCATGCCAATGACCACTAGGAAGTAGGGGGCTGCTTTGGTGCTGTACACAAGCTACAAGAAGATGGCGCAAACTATTCAGATCTATAGGAAAGGCTTGCTGCTCATGTGGCTAAAGTTTGAGGTGTTGGGGGGCAAGAGAAGTGGCCAATGGTGGCCCACAATGAGCCCCAACAAGTCTTGCTCAAAGGCAAGTGAGATATGAAGCAAGGAAGCTTCAATGGTGGTTGCCCCAATCTTTTTTACAGCCTGTGAGACTTGAGAATTGAAGTAAACCCTAAAGAAATTGATCAAATACCTTTGCTTGAATGCCCTGAGGGTGCCTCAATAGGCCGGGAAGAAGCTCAGGAAGCCGGGGAGTGACGGGAGCTCGGGAAGGTCGGATATGGCTGTCGGGAAGGAGACCCAATGCGAGTGGGGAGTCGATGGGAAGCTGAGAATGCCACGAACCAAGCTCAACAGTCGGGAAGCCGAGCTCTAATACTAGTTGAAAGTGAGAAGGATCAAAGCTTGCACTCAAGAGCTATGGTGAGAGAGCAAGAGCAAGAAAGAGAGAGACAAGAAATGGGAACTCCAAGAGTCACAATGTGTGACCGGGCCTTCCTTTATTCAAACTATCACTAAAGGAATAAAGAATAAAGTGATGGTGACAGGCGCCCGCCACCTGCAGTGTGCAGTGGCGGTGATTGTCAGTGTAGTAATACACGGGCGGCTAGGCGGAGGCGCCTTTACCCCCAACATCCACACCATTTTCGACACTTGAAATGCACTTAAAAAAATTGAAAACATACTATTAACTCTGATGTGAGATGGGAAAATAAAATTCAAAAAACATATAATAACGTACCAAAAGGTAGCCCAACAAACGAATAAGAGAGGAAATGCCAAAAGCGCCAAAGGTCAAGTCGGAGGCAAAGGCACATTTTAAAATGCAAAGGTGCCATTAAAATGTTGTAAAAGAGCGCCAAGCTCCCTCCTGTGCAAATTGTAAAATCTAGATGGGCATAGGAGAGGGGATAAGACAACTAGCAGGAAATAGGAAAAGATGACCTTGGCAAGATGCCTGGTCATGTTAAAGGGGGATGGGTGCCCAAGGGATTTAGGGCTTGTATACAAACTCAAAAAGGGAATGAGAAGCTCATTCTTTGGTGTGTGGCTAAAGTGGCTCCTCCTTCCTCCCTTATTCTCTCATTCTTGCTTGTGTATGCTTGTGCTTGAGAGAGGGAGTGAGTGGGTGAGGGTGAGGGACTGTGGTGGAGAAGCTCCCCATCTTCTCCTCTCTTCTTCTCTTCTCTTCTCTTCTCTTGTCCCGCGCATGGCTATGGAGGATGGACCTCAAAGGGGGAGGCTTGAGGTTGCTTGAGCTCGTAACTAGGATCGTGGAGATATCGAAGTGCTTGTAGGAGGAGGCCACTCATTCGGGCATCAAGGTAAGCTCGCTACACCCATGGGATTGGAGGCGCATTAGCTAGGTGAGAGATAGCCATTAGAGCTCACTTCAAACACTTGAACGGAGTTCAATCTTCAATGCAAGTAAGTATTTTGGGTTTTGATGATTAGGCAAGTATGATAAATCATTTCAGTACTTGAGTTGTGATTTTTGTTGCATTTAGAGTAGGATAGGATTGAGAGATCGAAGCGAATCGCTTTAGGGTTGCTATTGTAAACATGCACAAAATAGGGCAAAAAAAGGGGAAAAACGAGGTTGAAATCCATTCACAAGGCATGAGCACCAACAAGGCAATAATCAGGTGTTGGAACGAATGTTTAAGACCCAATGAAGGGGGGGGGGGGAATGAAGGCTCATTTTTAGCTTCAGCAGTGAGAGAGAGAGAGAGAGAGAGAGAGAGAGAGAGAGAGAGAGAGAGAGAGAGAGAGAGAGAGAGAGAGAGAGAGAGAGAGAGAGAGAGAGAGAGAGAGAGAGAGAGAGAGAGAGAGAGAGAGAGAGAGAGAGAGAGAGACTGAGAGAAAAGAGAGAGACTGAGAGAAAAGAGAGATACCTAGGGCCTCCGACGAATCGATTAGCTCATGCGGGATTTTTTCAACCATTCCAGGTACATATCAACCTTGCCCCTTGTTCATTCTTGCATATTGGAGGTGTATGTGACTTAACATGCGTTAAATTGGCACCACGAATCAAAATTGTGTCATCCCGATTATTGCACCATCAAAATCGGACCAGGTTGTCCCCAAAATTGAACTCGAACGTCCGATTTTGACAATCGAATGCTTGGACACTACTCAAACCATCCAATTGGACGCACACCGAGAATCACATTCGGACCCCTCTTCACCCGTCCGATCAAACATATAGCCCGTTTGATTCGAACTATCAGCCCCATCAAACACTCGAACTCACAAAAATTGGATGCCCAAATCGGTCCACTTGGAAATCGAACAACCCATGCTCGGATGTTCGATTCTGGGAATCAAACCCTGTCAAATCGAACCAAAGGTTGATGGTGAAAATTGGTTAATCCCTGAAGCAAAGCATCTTTTGTAACAAGAAAACCTTCTAGTAGCCTTCCTAACTGCTGCAACCATACCTACAGACCTAGAAGCAATGCTAGCTGACTTGCTAACTGTCCAACTTGCTTAGAGCCATAAATCGACCCGTAGATCCCGATTATGATTTGACCAAGCTGAAAGACACAGTAGAGACCCTTGAGAGCAGCCAACAATTGAGCCTAGAGGCATGATTGGCCGAGAAGGTACAAGGGAGTGAGAGAGCTGCATCTATTGTCCTGTATTTGCACTCCACACCATTTTCGACACTTGAAATGCACATAAAAAAACTGAAAGCCTGATTTCACACAATGCACAAAAAGAACACCATTGCAGAATCATAAGTTGAGGATTGCTTGTAATAAAGAAAGGGGCACACCCAGATATACAAAGCAAAACTGTGGGGTGCCCGCCCATCGGCGTTCCAGGCACTCTTTTAGCGGTCTATCGAGAAACGAATCTAAGCGTCGCTACCCGGCACTCCCAGGGAATGTTCCGAGTTTTGTCGCCTAGGGTTTCCCGAAACCGCCTCGCAACGGAACGTTCACGACCGAACCCACTAGGATCGACCTGAAATTTGGGTTCCTAGTTGTCAAGGTCTCCTGTTAGCATTCTAGCGTCGGGTATTGGACATCCTACTTTACGCAGAGGTACCCAACCCGAAGCAGATCTATGCCGCACTTGGTTCAAAGAGAATGGGAAACGAGAGGGATGCGTTGCTCAACCTCTCTGCCCATAGGGCATAGTCCCATTCCGGTCCCCTAAAATGGCATGAATCGGGTTCTAACCTATCAATACCTAAAGGTCGAATGACGATAAAAACTTGTGAGAAGCCTCCCAGTTCTCTGGGACCACCCTGCCGTAGGACGGACCCGTCGGGGGTTCCGCCCACCCGCTTCCCTTAATAGCTTTAGTTTTCTGATTAGGTCCTACCACATTTATGTGTGACACTTAAAATCAGCTTCATTAATTAAGCCTTTTAGGGAACAAGGCTCGTTCGCGTAAATTATAGCACAGACACGAAAACAGAGCAAAGCAATCTATTGACAAACAAGATCAAACAAGTTCCTTAACTTATCTTCAAGTTAATCTTTGTCTCCCGCCCATACAGGAGAAATTATGTTTCGCTTCTGTCCAACAGAAGTATCCCTTCTGCCCTGCAGAAGTAACTGGTCCAATTCACATGGCACCAAAACTCAATCCTTTATCTAGAATAGGATCTCCCAACATGCCCAGATGTTGGGGGCCACGGAGGTCTTCAACTCCATTCTTGACCTAGCAAGGGGTGTCCAGAGCTCCAACTGACCCACAAGCTGTCTAGGAGCGAAACATCATTCCCGTGGTTGGCCTTTTCACCACTCGACCTTCGGCCCATGAATCGAGCAGTGCCCTCTCGGGTTACTACGCGGTGCGACCATGGAGGTGATCCACCCGTACAATATATCCTTCCTTAATTAAATCCTTTAAGAATCAAGCACAAACAAGGCATTCAGCCTAATATCATTTTCTAAGAAGACATTCCTTTATTCCCATGGCGACTTGTCATCACAGACCCTTGCCATGCATTTACCATAACTCACAAGCACTTGGAATAATCATCCAAACAACAACTAACAACCAGTTGAATGTAAAAGCATTTAGGATATTGTTTGATCAACCAACAAAACCAATTGCATTCTTTCCAAACAATGCAAGAATAGACGATATAACATTTCCATCGTATATTTGCTCTCTCCCTTGGGATCTAAGAGCAATACCATGCAGACATGTTCTTAACACTTCCTTCCTTCGGCTAGGGCATATGTTAAGGGTTCAAACACTATTCATGATGTAAGTTCTATAGGTCACTTACCTTGCTTGATAACCCAACCCTGGATTTGGATTGGAAAAAAGTCATCGTTATCCAACGGATCTCAAGACATCCTAGTTTTAACCCCTATGATCAATTTCTTGTACTAGCTCTTAGTCAAGTCATGAGGCAACTAGAAAATTATCCTCATATATCAAACATGTCATAGGCATAACGCATAAATACTTGATAAGGTAAGTGTGAGATTATCTCAAGTAATTAGACTTTAACATGCCTTGCCTTGAGCTAGAATATAATTCTTCTTAATATTTGGGCTCTTAAGCTAAGTACATTTGAAGTATCTAAACTTTAAACTAGTACTTCTCTATTCATGATTCTTAATGTCATATTCTTTTAGCAATCATGCTAGTTATAACCCTTGACTATACTTTAATCTAGTACTTGTATGCCCAATCTTTTAATGTCGTTCTTTTGACGACTATGTCATTCATAACGCTTGATTGATTCTTCCTTGTAATTGCTCTACTAGCAAATAAGTCATATGTAACTAGGTGCAATTATCTTCCCTTGATATATGCACTTCACAAACTCCATCTTCCGAGTAAGCGGGATGAAATTTATCCTTTTCCCATGACCTGTTCTCGTGCAATAGTATGGGGCCTAACGTATCTCATACGAGAACAAAAGCAAGCATCTATGAATTTGAAAATACATTACTTACGACCGGAACCGCAGTTGGATTGACGGTGATGCCTTTGCCTAAAGCCTTGTTGCTGGTTGCAGGATTGTCATCCGCACGCGACATTCTTCGCTTGGAGGCCATCGCCCGCAAATAGACTCAAGAGATTAAGGAGGTAGAATAGATTCAAGATGGGAGAGCGTAAGAGAAGATGGTTAAGTCGAGGATCGAGATAGAGGGAATTGAGCTAATTCTCTTCCTCGCAGCCTCTCGAGGTGACTCTTCTCTCTCTCTCTCTCTCTCTCAAGCTCTCTTTCAAGCTCTTTCTCACAATCTCTTGGAGGGGTATCCTTCTCTCTACTTCTCTCTCGCAGCCTCTCGGGATCTCCTGATGCTTATTATGCCTCTCCCATGCCTCATATTTATAGTGAATTAGAGAAGAGGGCTTGTGGTTGAGAAGTAGAGCTCTTTATGGAGGGGGATCTTGGAAAGATCAGTGATCTGATGCTCAGATCATAAATCTGATGGTTCCATTGGCTCCGAAAGGGGGGTAAAACCCCAAGACGATTCGTTAGAAAGCTCTCAGTTCACTCTTTCTTCTTTTCTCTGTTCGAAGTGCTGTCTACTGCCTGTAAACTGCGATCGCGGCGCGTGCCATTTCGCCAGTCACTTTTCTTCATTTTTCTTTTTATAAAATCTTCAAACTAACTAAAATATCACTTGTCTTTTCTTTTTAAATGACATCCAGTTCTGAAAATCTCCATATCTTTTTTTAAAGGATAATATCTAAAATATACTAGCTTTGCCCAAAGTCTAATATTTTTGGACCTTCCAAACTATACACATGAACTTAGTGATTAATATGACTCATAAGTCTCGTTCACGTTGTAATTTACGTGAAGGGTAGCTACAGTCTTTGCCAATTCGAGAAAAATATCGAATTTACGACTCTTGGATTTTCTAAATAAAATATTTTAAATTAAATAAAAATTATCAATAATTAATGTTAGTTAGTTTTTACCTTAGTTAGTCTTTAGTTAGTAATCTTACTAACTTATTAATTTGACTAACTAACTTACGAACCAACCAACTAACTTTTATTGTGCGGAGATATTACATCCTCCTCCCCTTAGAGAAATCGAGATGTCCTCATCTCGAGAGAAACAGGGGGTATCATCTTGGAATATGTGGGTTATGGAACACCACGCTTCTACTGCGCTACTTTGATCTCTCACAGACATACGGTCTTTTGAAAAAAACAACCTATGGTATTTGATTATTTGAGTCTTGGTTACATTAGAAAATTTATTGAAGTTACATCTCATGGATATCTTCTAGGTTTTTCCTAAGCACTTGATATATTCTAGATCATTGGAGCTTGTACGGCTTATTTCTTGTAAGCTCAAGTTCTCTTCGAGTTCCATTGGGATAATTGATATAGTTATGTCCAATGTTGTGGCACTCAGAGCATCGGTGTTTAGGGTGCTTTGGACATTCCCTTTTGAAATGACCTAACTCCCTGCAATAGAAACAGCGCGGAGCTTTGTCACTTGTGGTCACAAGATTCTTGGTTGTCCTTAGTAAGATTTTCTTCTTTAGACCAAAGTGTTCTAGGATTCTTTTAGCAGATTGGAGTGGTCCTTTATCTTGGAAATTACATTTCCAGATTGTCCTGCCCTTAGTTCGGGACTGAGCTCCATGGACAATTGGCTTTGCTTGTAATACTAAAGAATACTTCCAAGCTTCGACATTCTGGTAAGACCCAATCTATATTAGTTGAGAAGAAATGACTTAAGAGAAATTCATTGCACATTATGACTATCATTCCTTGCCAGAGTATCTCTAATCATTTGCAAGTTCTAGGCTCAAAATAGATGCAACTCATATTACTCAAGTTAACTGTAGTCACAAGAGTAAGGTTTATTCCAATACAAGCTGTATTTCATGTCGACAAAATTTCTAGGATTTTTAATAATCCTGAAGTGGTGTAGTAGGTTCTAAATCTTCATCTTCATCTGATTCCTCTATATATCCGAAGACTGCACTTGTGTAACTTCGTTTTCTTGGAGACTCCGTATCTTTTGGACTTAAGTCAGGACAGTCTACTTGGACATGTCCTAGCTCATTGCAATGGAAACATTGACGGTAGGGACATCTCCTACGGATGTGCCCTATCTCTCCACATGTATGGCATCTCTTACCCAGATCTCGGGAGTCATCTTTACTAAAATTTTCCGATTTAAATTCTTGGACGATTGGATTCGCTCGGAGTAATGCGTCTTGCAAGTCTGTTGGACGCATTGCTTCAAGACGGTGGTTCAGAGGAGTGTTTAGCCCATGGCAAAACTTGGATACTTGCTGCGCAATATCCATAGGTGGTGCGTATTTTAGTAGGGTTACAAACTTTGAGTAGTAAGCTTCCAAAGTTAATTCTAGTTGCTTTAGCCTGAAGAATTCATTCATCTTCAAAGTCTGGTAGGTTGGCGGAAGGTATCGTCTGCGTACAGCATCTTTCAGCTGAACCCAAGTAACAGCAGCTTCAGAAACACCTTCATCTTTGCACCATTGCTTCCACCATAATCGAGCCTGGCCAACTAACTTAAGTTTGGCTATCATTGCTTGATTGGTAGAGGCAGTTCCCGAAGCAAAGAAATAGTCATCCATCGACTCAATCCATATCTCTGCCTCTTCTGCAATGTGTATCCCTTCCCCATCAAACTCGGGTACCTTAATTTGCTTGAGAAGGAGTTTCTTCTCTTGCATGTCAACATTCGCGGGTGTAGAATGTGCCTAACAATCAAGCCATACTGCTTAGATTATTTTGTTCAGGATATGTCTACAAACCATACATTAATCAATCATGTATCATTACAAAATTTCGCTCTGATACCAACTGTGGGGTGCCCGCCCATCGGCGTTCCAGGCACTCTTTTAGCGGTCTATCGAGAAACGAATCTAAGCGTCGCTACCCGGCACTCCCAGGGAATGTTCCGAGTTTTGTCGCCTAGGGTTTCCCGAAACCGCCTCGCAACGGAACGTTCACGACCGAACCCACTAGGATCGACCTGAAATTTGGGTTCCTAGTTGTCAAGGTCTCCTGTTAGCATTCTAGCGTCGGGTATTGGACATCCTACTTTACGCAGAGGTACCCAACCCGAAGCAGATCTATGCCGCACTTGGTTCAAAGAGAATGGGAAACGAGAGGGATGCGTTGCTCAACCTCTCTGCCCATAGGGCATAGTCCCATTCCGGTCCCCTAAAACGGCATGAATCGGGTTCTAACCTATCAATACCTAAAGGTCGAATGACGATAAAAACTTGTGAGAAGCCTCCCAGTTCTCTGGGACCACCCTGCCGTAGGACGGACCCGTCGGGGGTTCCGCCCACCCGCTTCCCTTAATAGCTTTAGTTTTCTGATTAGGTCCTACCACATTTATGTGTGACACTTAAAATCAGCTTCATTAATTAAGCCTTTTAGGGAACAAGGCTCGTTCGCGTAAATTATAGCACAGACACGAAAACAGAGCAAAGCAATCTATTGACAAACAAGATCAAACAAGTTCCTTAACTTATCTTCAAGTTAATCTTTGTCTCCCGCCCATACAGGAGAAATTATGTTTCGCTTCTGTCCAACAGAAGTATCCCTTCTGCCCTGCAGAAGTAACTGGTCCAATTCACATGGCACCAAAACTCAATCCTTTATCTAGAATAGGATCTCCCAACATGCCCAGATGTTGGGGGCCACGGAGGTCTTCAACTCCATTCTTGACCTAGCAAGGGGTGTCCAGAGCTCCAACTGACCCACAAGCTGTCTAGGAGCGAAACATCATTCCCGTGGTTGGCCTTTTCACCACTCGACCTTCGGCCCATGAATCGAGCAGTGCCCTCTCGGGTTACTACGCGGTGCGACCATGGAGGTGATCCACCCGTACAATATATCCTTCCTTAATTAAATCCTTTAAGAATCAAGCACAAACAAGGCATTCAGCCTAATATCATTTTCTAAGAAGACATTCCTTTATTCCCATGGCGACTTGTCATCACAGACCCTTGCCATGCATTTACCATAACTCACAAGCACTTGGAATAATCATCCAAACAACAACTAACAACCAGTTGAATGTAAAAGCATTTAGGATATTGTTTGATCAACCAACAAAACCAATTGCATTCTTTCCAAACAATGCAAGAATAGACGATATAACATTTCCATCGTATATTTGCTCTCTCCCTTGGGATCTAAGAGCAATACCATGGAGACATGTTCTTAACACTTCCTTCCTTCGGCTAGGGCATATGTTAAGGGTTCAAACACTATTCATGATGTAAGTTCTATAGGTCACTTACCTTGCTTGATAACCCAACCCTGGATTTGGATTGGAAAAAAGTCATCGTTATCCAACGGATCTCAAGACATCCTAGTTTTAACCCCTATGATCAATTTCTTGTACTAGCTCTTAGTCAAGTCATGAGGCAACTAGAAAATTATCCTCATATATCAAACATGTCATAGGCATAACGCATAAATACTTGATAAGGTAAGTGTGAGATTATCTCAAGTAATTAGACTTTAACATGCCTTGCCTTGAGCTAGAATATAATTCTTCTTAATATTTGGGCTCTTAAGCTAAGTACATTTGAAGTATCTAAACTTTAAACTAGTACTTCTCTATTCATGATTCTTAATGTCATATTCTTTTAGCAATCATGCTAGTTATAACCCTTGACTATACTTTAATCTAGTACTTGTATGCCCAATCTTTTAATGTCGTTCTTTTGACGACTATGTCATTCATAACGCTTGATTGATTCTTCCTTGTAATTGCTCTACTAGCAAATAAGTCATATGTAACTAGGTGCAATTATCTTCCCTTGATATATGCACTTCACAAACTCCATCTTCCGAGTAAGCGGGATGAAATTTATCCTTTTCCCATGACCTATTCTCGTGCAATAGTATGGGGCCTAACGTATCTCATACGAGAACAAAAGCAAGCATCTATGAATTTGAAAATACATTACTTACGACCGGAACCGCAGTTGGATTGACGGTGATGCCTTTGCCTGAAGCCTTGTTGCTGGTTGCAGGATTGTCATCCGCACGGGACATTCTTCGCTTGGAGGCCATCGCCCGCAAATAGACTCAAGAGATTAAGGAGGTAGAATAGATTCAAGATGGGAGAGCGTAAGAGAAGATGGTTAAGTCGAGGATCGAGATAGAGGGAATTGAGCTAATTCTCTTCCTCGCAGCCTCTCGAGGTGACTCTTCTCTCTCTCTCTCTCTCTCTCAAGCTCTCTTTCAAGCTCTTTCTCACAATCTCTTGGAGGGGTATCCTTCTCTCTACTTCTCTCTCGCAGCCTCTCGGGATCTCCTGATGCTTATTATGCCTCTCCCATGCCTCATATTTATAGTGAATTAGAGAAGAGGGCTTGTGGTTGAGAAGTAGAGCTCTTTATGGAGGGGGATCTTGGAAAGATCAGTGATCTGATGCTCAGATCATAAATCTGATGGTTCCATTGGCTCCGAAAGGGGGGTAAAACCCCAAGACGATTCGTTAGAAAGCTCTCAGTTCACTCTTTCTTCTTTTCTCTGTTCGAAGTGCTGTCTACTGCCTGTAAACTGCGATCGCGGCGCGCGCCATTTCGCCAGTCACTTTTCTTCATTTTTCTTTTTATAAAATCTTCAAACTAACTAAAATATCACTTGTCTTTTCTTTTTAAATGACATCCAGTTCTAAAAATCTCCATATCTTTTTTTAAAGGATAATATCTAAAATATCTAAAATATACTAGCTTTGCCCAAAGTCTAATATTTTTGGACCTTCCAAACTATACACATGAACTTAGTGATTAATATGACTCATAAGTCTCGTTCACGTTGTAATTTACGTGAAGGGTAGCTACAGTCTTTGCCAATTCGAGAAAAATATCGAATTTACGACTCTTGGATTTTCTAAATAAAATATTTTAAATTAAATAAAAATTATCAATAATTAATGTTAGTTAGTTTTTACCTTAGTTAGTCTTTAGTTAGTAATCTTACTAACTTATTAATTTGACTAACTAACTTACGAACCAACCAACTAACTTTTATTGTGCGGAGATATTACATCCTCCTCCCCTTAGAGAAATCGAGATGTCCTCATCTCGAGAGAAACAGGGGGTATCATCTTGGAATATGTGGGTTATGGAACACCACGCTTCTACTGCGCTACTTTGATCTCTCACAGACATACGGTCTTTTGAAAAAAACAACCTATGGTATTTGATATATTTGAGTCTTGGTTACATTAGAAAATTTATTGAAGTTACATCTCATGGATATCTTCTAGGTTTTTCCTAAGCACTTGATATATTCTAGATCATTGGAGCTTGTACGGCTTATTTCTTGTAAGCTCAAGTTCTCTTCGAGTTCCATTGGGATAATTGATATAGTTATGTCCAATGTTGTGGCACTCAGAGCATCGGTGTTTAGGGTGCTTTGGACATTCCCTTTTGAAATGACCTAACTCCCTGCAATAGAAACAGCGCGGAGCTTTGTCACTTGTGGTCACAAGATTCTTGGTTGTCCTTAGTAAGATTTTCTTCTTTAGACCAAAGTGTTCTAGGATTCTTTTAGCAGATTGGAGTGGTCCTTTATCTTGGAAATTACATTTCCAGATTGTCCTGCCCTTAGTTCGGGACTGAGCTCCATGGACAATTGGCTTTGCTTGTAATACTAAAGAATACTTCCAAGCTTCGACATTCTGGTAAGACCCAATCTATATTAGTTGAGAAGAAATGACTTAAGAGAAATTCATTGCACATTATGACTATCATTCCTTGCCAGAGTATCTCTAATCATTTGCAAGTTCTAGGCTCAAAATAGATGCAACTCATATTACTCAAGTTAACTGTAGTCACAAGAGTAAGGTTTATTCCAATACAAGCTGTATTTCATGTCGACAAAATTTCTAGGATTTTTAATAATCCTGAAGTGGTGTAGTAGGTTCTAAATCTTCATCTTCATCTGATTCCTCTATATATCCGAAGACTGCACTTGTGTAACTTCGTTTTCTTGGAGACTCCGTATCTTTTGGACTTAAGTCAGGACAGTCTACTTGGACATGTCCTAGCTCATTGCAATGGAAACATTGACGGTAGGGACATCTCCTACGGATGTGCCCTATCTCTCCACATGTATGGCATCTCTTACCCAGATCTCGGGAGTCATCTTTACTAAAATTTTCCGATTTAAATTCTTGGACGATTGGATTCGCTCGGAGTAATGCGTCTTGCAAGTCTGTTGGACGCATTGCTTCAAGACGGTGGTTCAGAGGAGTGTTTAGCCCATGGCAAAACTTGGATACTTGCTGCGCAATATCCATAGGTGGTGCGTATTTTAGTAGGGTTACAAACTTTGAGTAGTAAGCTTCCAAAGTTAATTCTAGTTGCTTTAGCCTGAAGAATTCATTCATCTTCAAAGTCTGGTAGGTTGGCGGAAGGTATCGTCTGCGTACAGCATCTTTCAGCTGAACCCAAGTAACAGCAGCTTCAGAAACACCTTCATCTTTGCACCATTGCTTCCACCATAATCGAGCCTGGCCAACTAACTTAAGTTTGGCTATCATTGCTTGATTGGTAGAGGCAGTTCCCGAAGCAAAGAAATAGTCATCCATCGACTCAATCCATATCTCTGCCTCTTCTGCAATGTGTATCCCTTCCCCATCAAACTCGGGTACCTTAATTTGCTTGAGAAGGAGTTTCTTCTCTTGCATGTCAACATTCGCGGGTGTAGAATGTGCCTAACAATCAAGCCATACTGCTTAGATTATTTTGTTCAGGATATGTCTACAAACCATACATTAATCAATCATGTATCATTACAAAATTTCGCTCTGATACCAACTGTGGGGTGCCCGCCCATCGGCGTTCCAGGCACTCTTTTAGCGGTCTATCGAGAAACGAATCTAAGCGTCGCTACCCGGCACTCCCAGGGAATGTTCCGAGTTTTGTCGCCTAGGGTTTCCCGAAACCGCCTCGCAACGGAACGTTCACGACCGAACCCACTAGGATCGACCTGAAATTTGGGTTCCTAGTTGTCAAGGTCTCCTGTTAGCATTCTAGCGTCGGGTATTGGACATCCTACTTTACGCAGAGGTACCCAACCCGAAGCAGATCTATGCCGCACTTGGTTCAAAGAGAATGGGAAACGAGAGGGATGCGTTGCTCAACCTCTCTGCCCATAGGGCATAGTCCCATTCCGGTCCCCTAAAACGGCATGAATCGGGTTCTAACCTATCAATACCTAAAGGTCGAATGACGATAAAAACTTGTGAGAAGCCTCCCAGTTCTCTGGGACCACCCTGCCGTAGGACGGACCCGTCGGGGGTTCCGCCCACCCGCTTCCCTTAATAGCTTTAGTTTTCTGATTAGGTCCTACCACATTTATGTGTGACACTTAAAATCAGCTTCATTAATTAAGCCTTTTAGGGAACAAGGCTCGTTCGCGTAAATTATAGCACAGACACGAAAACAGAGCAAAGCAATCTATTGACAAACAAGATCAAACAAGTTCCTTAACTTATCTTCAAGTTAATCTTTGTCTCCCGCCCATACAGGAGAAATTATGTTTCGCTTCTGTCCAACAGAAGTATCCCTTCTGCCCTGCAGAAGTAACTGGTCCAATTCACATGGCACCAAAACTCAATCCTTTATCTAGAATAGGATCTCCCAACATGCCCAGATGTTGGGGGCCACGGAGGTCTTCAACTCCATTCTTGACCTAGCAAGGGGTGTCCAGAGCTCCAACTGACCCACAAGCTGTCTAGGAGCGAAACATCATTCCCGTGGTTGGCCTTTTCACCACTCGACCTTCGGCCCATGAATCGAGCAGTGCCCTCTCGGGTTACTACGCGGTGCGACCATGGAGGTGATCCACCCGTACAATATATCCTTCCTTAATTAAATCCTTTAAGAATCAAGCACAAACAAGGCATTCAGCCTAATATCATTTTCTAAGAAGACATTCCTTTATTCCCATGGCGACTTGTCATCACAGACCCTTGCCATGCATTTACCATAACTCACAAGCACTTGGAATAATCATCCAAACAACAACTAACAACCAGTTGAATGTAAAAGCATTTAGGATATTGTTTGATCAACCAACAAAACCAATTGCATTCTTTCCAAACAATGCAAGAATAGACGATATAACATTTCCATCGTATATTTGCTCTCTCCCTTGGGATCTAAGAGCAATACCATGGAGACATGTTCTTAACACTTCCTTCCTTCGGCTAGGGCATATGTTAAGGGTTCAAACACTATTCATGATGTAAGTTCTATAGGTCACTTACCTTGCTTGATAACCCAACCCTGGATTTGGATTGGAAAAAAGTCATCGTTATCCAACGGATCTCAAGACATCCTAGTTTTAACCCCTATGATCAATTTCTTGTACTAGCTCTTAGTCAAGTCATGAGGCAACTAGAAAATTATCCTCATATATCAAACATGTCATAGGCATAACGCATAAATACTTGATAAGGTAAGTGTGAGATTATCTCAAGTAATTAGACTTTAACATGCCTTGCCTTGAGCTAGAATATAATTCTTCTTAATATTTGGGCTCTTAAGCTAAGTACATTTGAAGTATCTAAACTTTAAACTAGTACTTCTCTATTCATGATTCTTAATGTCATATTCTTTTAGCAATCATGCTAGTTATAACCCTTGACTATACTTTAATCTAGTACTTGTATGCCCAATCTTTTAATGTCGTTCTTTTGACGACTATGTCATTCATAACGCTTGATTGATTCTTCCTTGTAATTGCTCTACTAGCAAATAAGTCATATGTAACTAGGTGCAATTATCTTCCCTTGATATATGCACTTCACAAACTCCATCTTCCGAGTAAGCGGGATGAAATTTATCCTTTTCCCATGACCTATTCTCGTGCAATAGTATGGGGCCTAACGTATCTCATACGAGAACAAAAGCAAGCATCTATGAATTTGAAAATACATTACTTACGACCGGAACCGCAGTTGGATTGACGGTGATGCCTTTGCCTGAAGCCTTGTTGCTGGTTGCAGGATTGTCATCCGCACGGGACATTCTTCGCTTGGAGGCCATCGCCCGCAAATAGACTCAAGAGATTAAGGAGGTAGAATAGATTCAAGATGGGAGAGCGTAAGAGAAGATGGTTAAGTCGAGGATCGAGATAGAGGGAATTGAGCTAATTCTCTTCCTCGCAGCCTCTCGAGGTGACTCTTCTCTCTCTCTCTCTCTCTCTCAAGCTCTCTTTCAAGCTCTTTCTCACAATCTCTTGGAGGGGTATCCTTCTCTCTACTTCTCTCTCGCAGCCTCTCGGGATCTCCTGATGCTTATTATGCCTCTCCCATGCCTCATATTTATAGTGAATTAGAGAAGAGGGCTTGTGGTTGAGAAGTAGAGCTCTTTATGGAGGGGGATCTTGGAAAGATCAGTGATCTGATGCTCAGATCATAAATCTGATGGTTCCATTGGCTCCGAAAGGGGGGTAAAACCCCAAGACGATTCGTTAGAAAGCTCTCAGTTCACTCTTTCTTCTTTTCTCTGTTCGAAGTGCTGTCTACTGCCTGTAAACTGCGATCGCGGCGCGCGCCATTTCGCCAGTCACTTTTCTTCATTTTTCTTTTTATAAAATCTTCAAACTAACTAAAATATCACTTGTCTTTTCTTTTTAAATGACATCCAGTTCTAAAAATCTCCATATCTTTTTTTAAAGGATAATATCTAAAATATCTAAAATATACTAGCTTTGCCCAAAGTCTAATATTTTTGGACCTTCCAAACTATACACATGAACTTAGTGATTAATATGACTCATAAGTCTCGTTCACGTTGTAATTTACGTGAAGGGTAGCTACAGTCTTTGCCAATTCGAGAAAAATATCGAATTTACGACTCTTGGATTTTCTAAATAAAATATTTTAAATTAAATAAAAATTATCAATAATTAATGTTAGTTAGTTTTTACCTTAGTTAGTCTTTAGTTAGTAATCTTACTAACTTATTAATTTGACTAACTAACTTACGAACCAACCAACTAACTTTTATTGTGCGGAGATATTACATCCTCCTCCCCTTAGAGAAATCGAGATGTCCTCATCTCGAGAGAAACAGGGGGTATCATCTTGGAATATGTGGGTTATGGAACACCACGCTTCTACTGCGCTACTTTGATCTCTCACAGACATACGGTCTTTTGAAAAAAACAACCTATGGTATTTGATATATTTGAGTCTTGGTTACATTAGAAAATTTATTGAAGTTACATCTCATGGATATCTTCTAGGTTTTTCCTAAGCACTTGATATATTCTAGATCATTGGAGCTTGTACGGCTTATTTCTTGTAAGCTCAAGTTCTCTTCGAGTTCCATTGGGATAATTGATATAGTTATGTCCAATGTTGTGGCACTCAGAGCATCGGTGTTTAGGGTGCTTTGGACATTCCCTTTTGAAATGACCTAACTCCCTGCAATAGAAACAGCGCGGAGCTTTGTCACTTGTGGTCACAAGATTCTTGGTTGTCCTTAGTAAGATTTTCTTCTTTAGACCAAAGTGTTCTAGGATTCTTTTAGCAGATTGGAGTGGTCCTTTATCTTGGAAATTACATTTCCAGATTGTCCTGCCCTTAGTTCGGGACTGAGCTCCATGGACAATTGGCTTTGCTTGTAATACTAAAGAATACTTCCAAGCTTCGACATTCTGGTAAGACCCAATCTATATTAGTTGAGAAGAAATGACTTAAGAGAAATTCATTGCACATTATGACTATCATTCCTTGCCAGAGTATCTCTAATCATTTGCAAGTTCTAGGCTCAAAATAGATGCAACTCATATTACTCAAGTTAACTGTAGTCACAAGAGTAAGGTTTATTCCAATACAAGCTGTATTTCATGTCGACAAAATTTCTAGGATTTTTAATAATCCTGAAGTGGTGTAGTAGGTTCTAAATCTTCATCTTCATCTGATTCCTCTATATATCCGAAGACTGCACTTGTGTAACTTCGTTTTCTTGGAGACTCCGTATCTTTTGGACTTAAGTCAGGACAATCTACTTGGACATGTCCTAGCTCATTGCAATGGAAACATTGACGGTAGGGACATCTCCTACGGATGTGCCCTATCTCTCCACATGTATGGCATCTCTTACCCAGATCTCGGGAGTCATCTTTACTAAAATTTTCCGATTTAAATTCTTGGACGATTGGATTCGCTCGGAGTAATGCGTCTTGCAAGTCTGTTGGACGCATTGCTTCAAGACGGTGGTTCAGAGGAGTGTTTAGCCCATGGCAAAACTTGGATACTTGCTGCGCAATATCCATAGGTGGTGCGTATTTTAGTAGGGTTACAAACTTTGAGTAGTAAGCTTCCAAAGTTAATTCTAGTTGCTTTAGCCTGAAGAATTCATTCATCTTCAAAGTCTGGTAGGTTGGCGGAAGGTATCGTCTGCGTACAGCATCTTTCAGCTGAACCCAAGTAACAGCAGCTTCAGAAACACCTTCATCTTTGCACCATTGCTTCCACCATAATCGAGCCTGGCCAACTAACTTAAGTTTGGCTATCATTGCTTGATTGGTAGAGGCAGTTCCCGAAGCAAAGAAATAGTCATCCATCGACTCAATCCATATCTCTGCCTCTTCTGCAATGTGTATCCCTTCCCCATCAAACTCGGGTACCTTAATTTGCTTGAGAAGGAGTTTCTTCTCTTGCATGTCAACATTCGCGGGTGTAGAATGTGCCTAACAATCAAGCCATACTGCTTAGATTATTTTGTTCAGGATATGTCTACAAACCATACATTAATCAATCATGTATCATTACAAAATTTCGCTCTGATACCAACTGTGGGGTGCCCGCCCATCGGCGTTCCAGGCACTCTTTTAGCGGTCTATCGAGAAACGAATCTAAGCGTCGCTACCCGGCACTCCCAGGGAATGTTCCGAGTTTTGTCGCCTAGGGTTTCCCGAAACCGCCTCGCAACGGAACGTTCACGACCGAACCCACTAGGATCGACCTGAAATTTGGGTTCCTAGTTGTCAAGGTCTCCTGTTAGCATTCTAGCGTCGGGTATTGGACATCCTACTTTACGCAGAGGTACCCAACCCGAAGCAGATCTATGCCGCACTTGGTTCAAAGAGAATGGGAAACGAGAGGGATGCGTTGCTCAACCTCTCTGCCCATAGGGCATAGTCCCATTCCGGTCCCCTAAAACGGCATGAATCGGGTTCTAACCTATCAATACCTAAAGGTCGAATGACGATAAAAACTTGTGAGAAGCCTCCCAGTTCTCTGGGACCACCCTGCCGTAGGACGGACCCGTCGGGGGTTCCGCCCACCCGCTTCCCTTAATAGCTTTAGTTTTCTGATTAGGTCCTACCACATTTATGTGTGACACTTAAAATCAGCTTCATTAATTAAGCCTTTTAGGGAACAAGGCTCGTTCGCGTAAATTATAGCACAGACACGAAAACAGAGCAAAGCAATCTATTGACAAACAAGATCAAACAAGTTCCTTAACTTATCTTCAAGTTAATCTTTGTCTCCCGCCCATACAGGAGAAATTATGTTTCGCTTCTGTCCAACAGAAGTATCCCTTCTGCCCTGCAGAAGTAACTGGTCCAATTCACATGGCACCAAAACTCAATCCTTTATCTAGAATAGGATCTCCCAACATGCCCAGATGTTGGGGGCCACGGAGGTCTTCAACTCCATTCTTGACCTAGCAAGGGGTGTCCAGAGCTCCAACTGACCCACAAGCTGTCTAGGAGCGAAACATCATTCCCGTGGTTGGCCTTTTCACCACTCGACCTTCGGCCCATGAATCGAGCAGTGCCCTCTCGGGTTACTACGCGGTGCGACCATGGAGGTGATCCACCCGTACAATATATCCTTCCTTAATTAAATCCTTTAAGAATCAAGCACAAACAAGGCATTCAGCCTAATATCATTTTCTAAGAAGACATTCCTTTATTCCCATGGCGACTTGTCATCACAGACCCTTGCCATGCATTTACCATAACTCACAAGCACTTGGAATAATCATCCAAACAACAACTAACAACCAGTTGAATGTAAAAGCATTTAGGATATTGTTTGATCAACCAACAAAACCAATTGCATTCTTTCCAAACAATGCAAGAATAGACGATATAACATTTCCATCGTATATTTGCTCTCTCCCTTGGGATCTAAGAGCAATACCATGGAGACATGTTCTTAACACTTCCTTCCTTCGGCTAGGGCATATGTTAAGGGTTCAAACACTATTCATGATGTAAGTTCTATAGGTCACTTACCTTGCTTGATAACCCAACCCTGGATTTGGATTGGAAAAAAGTCATCGTTATCCAACGGATCTCAAGACATCCTAGTTTTAACCCCTATGATCAATTTCTTGTACTAGCTCTTAGTCAAGTCATGAGGCAACTAGAAAATTATCCTCATATATCAAACATGTCATAGGCATAACGCATAAATACTTGATAAGGTAAGTGTGAGATTATCTCAAGTAATTAGACTTTAACATGCCTTGCCTTGAGCTAGAATATAATTCTTCTTAATATTTGGGCTCTTAAGCTAAGTACATTTGAAGTATCTAAACTTTAAACTAGTACTTCTCTATTCATGATTCTTAATGTCATATTCTTTTAGCAATCATGCTAGTTATAACCCTTGACTATACTTTAATCTAGTACTTGTATGCCCAATCTTTTAATGTCGTTCTTTTGACGACTATGTCATTCATAACGCTTGATTGATTCTTCCTTGTAATTGCTCTACTAGCAAATAAGTCATATGTAACTAGGTGCAATTATCTTCCCTTGATATATGCACTTCACAAACTCCATCTTCCGAGTAAGCGGGATGAAATTTATCATTTTCCCATGACCTATTCTCGTGCAATAGTATGGGGCCTAACGTATCTCATACGAGAACAAAAGCAAGCATCTATGAATTTGAAAATACATTACTTACGACCGGAACCGCAGTTGGATTGACGGTGATGCCTTTGCCTGAAGCCTTGTTGCTGGTTGCAGGATTGTCATCCGCACGCGACATTCTTCGCTTGGAGGCCATCGCCCGCAAATAGACTCAAGAGATTAAGGAGGTAGAATAGATTCAAGATGGGAGAGCGTAAGAGAAGATGGTTAAGTCGAGGATCGAGATAGAGGGAATTGAGCTAATTCTCTTCCTCGCAGCCTCTCGAGGTGACTCTTCTCTCTCTCTCTCTCTCTCTCAAGCTCTCTTTCAAGCTCTTTCTCACAATCTCTTGGAGGGGTATCCTTCTCTCTACTTCTCTCTCGCAGCCTCTCGGGATCTCCTGATGCTTATTATGCCTCTCCCATGCCTCATATTTATAGTGAATTAGAGAAGAGGGCTTGTGGTTGAGAAGTAGAGCTCTTTATGGAGGGGGATCTTGGAAAGATCAGTGATCTGATGCTCAGATCATAAATCTGATGGTTCCATTGGCTCCGAAAGGGGGGTAAAACCCCAAGACGATTGGTTAGAAAGCTCTCAGTTCACTCTTTCTTCTTTTCTCTGTTCGAAGTGCTGTCTACTGCCTGTAAACTGCGATCGCGGCGCGCGCCATTTCGCCAGTCACTTTTCTTCATTTTTCTTTTTATAAAATCTTCAAACTAACTAAAATATCACTTGTCTTTTCTTTTTAAATGACATCCAGTTCTAAAAATCTCCATATCTTTTTTTAAAGGATAATATCTAAAATATCTAAAATATACTAGCTTTGCCCAAAGTCTAATATTTTGTTTGGACCTTCCAAACTATACACATGAACTTAGTGATTAATATGACTCATAAGTCTCGTTCACGTTGTAATTTACGTGAAGGGTAGCTACAGTCTTTGCCAATTCGAGAAAAATATCGAATTTACGACTCTTGGATTTTCTAAATAAAATATTTTAAATTAAATAAAAATTATCAATAATTAATGTTAGTTAGTTTTTACCTTAGTTAGTCTTTAGTTAGTAATCTTACTAACTTATTAATTTGACTAACTAACTTACGAACCAACCAACTAACTTTTATTGTGCGGAGATATTACATCCTCCTCCCCTTAGAGAAATCGAGATGTCCTCATCTCGAGAGAAACAGGGGGTATCATCTTGGAATATGTGGGTTATGGAACACCACGCTTCTACTGCGCTACTTTGATCTCTCACAGACATACGGTCTTTTGAAAAAAACAACCTATGGTATTTGATTATTTGAGTCTTGGTTACATTAGAAAATTTATTGAAGTTACATCTCATGGATATCTTCTAGGTTTTTCCTAAGCACTTGATATATTCTAGATCATTGGAGCTTGTACGGCTTATTTCTTGTAAGCTCAAGTTCTCTTCGAGTTCCATTGGGATAATTGATATAGTTATGTCCAATGTTGTGGCACTCAGAGCATCGGTGTTTAGGGTGCTTTGGACATTCCCTTTTGAAATGACCTAACTCCCTGCAATAGAAACAGCGCGGAGCTTTGTCACTTGTGGTCACAAGATTCTTGGTTGTCCTTAGTAAGATTTTCTTCTTTAGACCAAAGTGTTCTAGGATTCTTTTAGCAGATTGGAGTGGTCCTTTATCTTGGAAATTACATTTCCAGATTGTCCTGCCCTTAGTTCGGGACTGAGCTCCATGGACAATTGGCTTTGCTTGTAATACTAAAGAATACTTCCAAGCTTCGACATTCTGGTAAGACCCAATCTATATTAGTTGAGAAGAAATGACTTAAGAGAAATTCATTGCACATTATGACTATCATTCCTTGCCAGAGTATCTCTAATCATTTGCAAGTTCTAGGCTCAAAATAGATGCAACTCATATTACTCAAGTTAACTGTAGTCACAAGAGTAAGGTTTATTCCAATACAAGCTGTATTTCATGTCGACAAAATTTCTAGGATTTTTAATAATCCTGAAGTGGTGTAGTAGGTTCTAAATCTTCATCTTCATCTGATTCCTCTATATATCCGAAGACTGCACTTGTGTAACTTCGTTTTCTTGGAGACTCCGTATCTTTTGGACTTAAGTCAGGACAGTCTACTTGGACATGTCCTAGCTCATTGCAATGGAAACATTGACGGTAGGGACATCTCCTACGGATGTGCCCTATCTCTCCACATGTATGGCATCTCTTACCCAGATCTCGGGAGTCATCTTTACTAAAATTTTCCGATTTAAATTCTTGGACGATTGGATTCGCTCGGAGTAATGCGTCTTGCAAGTCTGTTGGACGCATTGCTTCAAGACGGTGGTTCAGAGGAGTGTTTAGCCCATGGCAAAACTTGGATACTTGCTGCGCAATATCCATAGGTGGTGCGTATTTTAGTAGGGTTACAAACTTTGAGTAGTAAGCTTCCAAAGTTAATTCTAGTTGCTTTAGCCTGAAGAATTCATTCATCTTCAAAGTCTGGTAGGTTGGCGGAAGGTATCGTCTGCGTACAGCATCTTTCAGCTGAACCCAAGTAACAGCAGCTTCAGAAACACCTTCATCTTTGCACCATTGCTTCCACCATAATCGAGCCTGGCCAACTAACTTAAGTTTGGCTATCATTGCTTGATTGGTAGAGGCAGTTCCCGAAGCAAAGAAATAGTCATCCATCGACTCAATCCATATCTCTGCCTCTTCTGCAATGTGTATCCCTTCCCCATCAAACTCGGGTACCTTAATTTGCTTGAGAAGGAGTTTCTTCTCTTGCATGTCAACATTCGCGGGTGTAGAATGTGCCTAACAATCAAGCCATACTGCTTAGATTATTTTGTTCAGGATATGTCTACAAACCATACATTAATCAATCATGTATCATTACAAAATTTCGCTCTGATACCAACTGTGGGGTGCCCGCCCATCGGCGTTCCAGGCACTCTTTTAGCGGTCTATCGAGAAACGAATCTAAGCGTCGCTACCCGGCACTCCCAGGGAATGTTCCGAGTTTTGTCGCCTAGGGTTTCCCGAAACCGCCTCGCAACGGAACGTTCACGACCGAACCCACTAGGATCGACCTGAAATTTGGGTTCCTAGTTGTCAAGGTCTCCTGTTAGCATTCTAGCGTCGGGTATTGGACATCCTACTTTACGCAGAGGTACCCAACCCGAAGCAGATCTATGCCGCACTTGGTTCAAAGAGAATGGGAAACGAGAGGGATGCGTTGCTCAACCTCTCTGCCCATAGGGCATAGTCCCATTCCGGTCCCCTAAAACGGCATGAATCGGGTTCTAACCTATCAATACCTAAAGGTCGAATGACGATAAAAACTTGTGAGAAGCCTCCCAGTTCTCTGGGACCACCCTGCCGTAGGACGGACCCGTCGGGGGTTCCGCCCACCCGCTTCCCTTAATAGCTTTAGTTTTCTGATTAGGTCCTACCACATTTATGTGTGACACTTAAAATCAGCTTCATTAATTAAGCCTTTTAGGGAACAAGGCTCGTTCGCGTAAATTATAGCACAGACACGAAAACAGAGCAAAGCAATCTATTGACAAACAAGATCAAACAAGTTCCTTAACTTATCTTCAAGTTAATCTTTGTCTCCCGCCCATACAGGAGAAATTATGTTTCGCTTCTGTCCAACAGAAGTATCCCTTCTGCCCTGCAGAAGTAACTGGTCCAATTCACATGGCACCAAAACTCAATCCTTTATCTAGAATAGGATCTCCCAACATGCCCAGATGTTGGGGGCCACGGAGGTCTTCAACTCCATTCTTGACCTAGCAAGGGGTGTCCAGAGCTCCAACTGACCCACAAGCTGTCTAGGAGCGAAACATCATTCCCGTGGTTGGCCTTTTCACCACTCGACCTTCGGCCCATGAATCGAGCAGTGCCCTCTCGGGTTACTACGCGGTGCGACCATGGAGGTGATCCACCCGTACAATATATCCTTCCTTAATTAAATCCTTTAAGAATCAAGCACAAACAAGGCATTCAGCCTAATATCATTTTCTAAGAAGACATTCCTTTATTCCCATGGCGACTTGTCATCACAGACCCTTGCCATGCATTTACCATAACTCACAAGCACTTGGAATAATCATCCAAACAACAACTAACAACCAGTTGAATGTAAAAGCATTTAGGATATTGTTTGATCAACCAACAAAACCAATTGCATTCTTTCCAAACAATGCAAGAATAGACGATATAACATTTCCATCGTATATTTGCTCTCTCCCTTGGGATCTAAGAGCAATACCATGCAGACATGTTCTTAACACTTCCTTCCTTCGGCTAGGGCATATGTTAAGGGTTCAAACACTATTCATGATGTAAGTTCTATAGGTCACTTACCTTGCTTGATAACCCAACCCTGGATTTGGATTGGAAAAAAGTCATCGTTATCCAACGGATCTCAAGACATCCTAGTTTTAACCCCTATGATCAATTTCTTGTACTAGCTCTTAGTCAAGTCATGAGGCAACTAGAAAATTATCCTCATATATCAAACATGTCATAGGCATAACGCATAAATACTTGATAAGGTAAGTGTGAGATTATCTCAAGTAATTAGACTTTAACATGCCTTGCCTTGAGCTAGAATATAATTCTTCTTAATATTTGGGCTCTTAAGCTAAGTACATTTGAAGTATCTAAACTTTAAACTAGTACTTCTCTATTCATGATTCTTAATGTCATATTCTTTTAGCAATCATGCTAGTTATAACCCTTGACTATACTTTAATCTAGTACTTGTATGCCCAATCTTTTAATGTCGTTCTTTTGACGACTATGTCATTCATAACGCTTGATTGATTCTTCCTTGTAATTGCTCTACTAGCAAATAAGTCATATGTAACTAGGTGCAATTATCTTCCCTTGATATATGCACTTCACAAACTCCATCTTCCGAGTAAGCGGGATGAAATTTATCCTTTTCCCATGACCTATTCTCGTGCAATAGTATGGGGCCTAACGTATCTCATACGAGAACAAAAGCAAGCATCTATGAATTTGAAAATACATTACTTACGACCGGAACCGCAGTTGGATTGACGGTGATGCCTTTGCCTGAAGCCTTGTTGCTGGTTGCAGGATTGTCATCCGCACGCGACATTCTTCGCTTGGAGGCCATCGCCCGCAAATAGACTCAAGAGATTAAGGAGGTAGAATAGATTCAAGATGGGAGAGCGTAAGAGAAGATGGTTAAGTCGAGGATCGAGATAGAGGGAATTGAGCTAATTCTCTTCCTCGCAGCCTCTCGAGGTGACTCTTCTCTCTCTCTCTCTCTCTCTCAAGCTCTCTTTCAAGCTCTTTCTCACAATCTCTTGGAGGGGTATCCTTCTCTCTACTTCTCTCTCGCAGCCTCTCGGGATCTCCTGATGCTTATTATGCCTCTCCCATGCCTCATATTTATAGTGAATTAGAGAAGAGGGCTTGTGGTTGAGAAGTAGAGCTCTTTATGGAGGGGGATCTTGGAAAGATCAGTGATCTGATGCTCAGATCATAAATCTGATGGTTCCATTGGCTCCGAAAGGGGGGTAAAACCCCAAGACGATTCGTTAGAAAGCTCTCAGTTCACTCTTTCTTCTTTTCTCTGTTCGAAGTGCTGTCTACTGCCTGTAAACTGCGATCGCGGCGCGCGCCATTTCGCCAGTCACTTTTCTTCATTTTTCTTTTTATAAAATCTTCAAACTAACTAAAATATCACTTGTCTTTTCTTTTTAAATGACATCCAGTTCTAAAAATCTCCATATCTTTTTTTAAAGGATAATATCTAAAATATCTAAAATATACTAGCTTTGCCCAAAGTCTAATATTTTGTTTGGACCTTCCAAACTATACACATGAACTTAGTGATTAATATGACTCATAAGTCTCGTTCACGTTGTAATTTACGTGAAGGGTAGCTACAGTCTTTGCCAATTCGAGAAAAATATCGAATTTACGACTCTTGGATTTTCTAAATAAAATATTTTAAATTAAATAAAAATTATCAATAATTAATGTTAGTTAGTTTTTACCTTAGTTAGTCTTTAGTTAGTAATCTTACTAACTTATTAATTTGACTAACTAACTTACGAACCAACCAACTAACTTTTATTGTGCGGAGATATTACATCCTCCTCCCCTTAGAGAAATCGAGATGTCCTCATCTCGAGAGAAACAGGGGGTATCATCTTGGAATATGTGGGTTATGGAACACCACGCTTCTACTGCGCTACTTTGATCTCTCACAGACATACGGTCTTTTGAAAAAAACAACCTATGGTATTTGATTATTTGAGTCTTGGTTACATTAGAAAATTTATTGAAGTTACATCTCATGGATATCTTCTAGGTTTTTCCTAAGCACTTGATATATTCTAGATCATTGGAGCTTGTACGGCTTATTTCTTGTAAGCTCAAGTTCTCTTCGAGTTCCATTGGGATAATTGATATAGTTATGTCCAATGTTGTGGCACTCAGAGCATCGGTGTTTAGGGTGCTTTGGACATTCCCTTTTGAAATGACCTAACTCCCTGCAATAGAAACAGCGCGGAGCTTTGTCACTTGTGGTCACAAGATTCTTGGTTGTCCTTAGTAAGATTTTCTTCTTTAGACCAAAGTGTTCTAGGATTCTTTTAGCAGATTGGAGTGGTCCTTTATCTTGGAAATTACATTTCCAGATTGTCCTGCCCTTAGTTCGGGACTGAGCTCCATGGACAATTGGCTTTGCTTGTAATACTAAAGAATACTTCCAAGCTTCGACATTCTGGTAAGACCCAATCTATATTAGTTGAGAAGAAATGACTTAAGAGAAATTCATTGCACATTATGACTATCATTCCTTGCCAGAGTATCTCTAATCATTTGCAAGTTCTAGGCTCAAAATAGATGCAACTCATATTACTCAAGTTAACTGTAGTCACAAGAGTAAGGTTTATTCCAATACAAGCTGTATTTCATGTCGACAAAATTTCTAGGATTTTTAATAATCCTGAAGTGGTGTAGTAGGTTCTAAATCTTCATCTTCATCTGATTCCTCTATATATCCGAAGACTGCACTTGTGTAACTTCGTTTTCTTGGAGACTCCGTATCTTTTGGACTTAAGTCAGGACAGTCTACTTGGACATGTCCTAGCTCATTGCAATGGAAACATTGACGGTAGGGACATCTCCTACGGATGTGCCCTATCTCTCCACATGTATGGCATCTCTTACCCAGATCTCGGGAGTCATCTTTACTAAAATTTTCCGATTTAAATTCTTGGACGATTGGATTCGCTCGGAGTAATGCGTCTTGCAAGTCTGTTGGACGCATTGCTTCAAGACGGTGGTTCAGAGGAGTGTTTAGCCCATGGCAAAACTTGGATACTTGCTGCGCAATATCCATAGGTGGTGCGTATTTTAGTAGGGTTACAAACTTTGAGTAGTAAGCTTCCAAAGTTAATTCTAGTTGCTTTAGCCTGAAGAATTCATTCATCTTCAAAGTCTGGTAGGTTGGCGGAAGGTATCGTCTGCGTACAGCATCTTTCAGCTGAACCCAAGTAACAGCAGCTTCAGAAACACCTTCATCTTTGCACCATTGCTTCCACCATAATCGAGCCTGGCCAACTAACTTAAGTTTGGCTATCATTGCTTGATTGGTAGAGGCAGTTCCCGAAGCAAAGAAATAGTCATCCATCGACTCAATCCATATCTCTGCCTCTTCTGCAATGTGTATCCCTTCCCCATCAAACTCGGGTACCTTAATTTGCTTGAGAAGGAGTTTCTTCTCTTGCATGTCAACATTCGCGGGTGTAGAATGTGCCTAACAATCAAGCCATACTGCTTAGATTATTTTGTTCAGGATATGTCTACAAACCATACATTAATCAATCATGTATCATTACAAAATTTCGCTCTGATACCAACTGTGGGGTGCCCGCCCATCGGCGTTCCAGGCACTCTTTTAGCGGTCTATCGAGAAACGAATCTAAGCGTCGCTACCCGGCACTCCCAGGGAATGTTCCGAGTTTTGTCGCCTAGGGTTTCCCGAAACCGCCTCGCAACGGAACGTTCACGACCGAACCCACTAGGATCGACCTGAAATTTGGGTTCCTAGTTGTCAAGGTCTCCTGTTAGCATTCTAGCGTCGGGTATTGGACATCCTACTTTACGCAGAGGTACCCAACCCGAAGCAGATCTATGCCGCACTTGGTTCAAAGAGAATGGGAAACGAGAGGGATGCGTTGCTCAACCTCTCTGCCCATAGGGCATAGTCCCATTCCGGTCCCCTAAAACGGCATGAATCGGGTTCTAACCTATCAATACCTAAAGGTCGAATGACGATAAAAACTTGTGAGAAGCCTCCCAGTTCTCTGGGACCACCCTGCCGTAGGACGGACCCGTCGGGGGTTCCGCCCACCCGCTTCCCTTAATAGCTTTAGTTTTCTGATTAGGTCCTACCACATTTATGTGTGACACTTAAAATCAGCTTCATTAATTAAGCCTTTTAGGGAACAAGGCTCGTTCGCGTAAATTATAGCACAGACACGAAAACAGAGCAAAGCAATCTATTGACAAACAAGATCAAACAAGTTCCTTAACTTATCTTCAAGTTAATCTTTGTCTCCCGCCCATACAGGAGAAATTATGTTTCGCTTCTGTCCAACAGAAGTATCCCTTCTGCCCTGCAGAAGTAACTGGTCCAATTCACATGGCACCAAAACTCAATCCTTTATCTAGAATAGGATCTCCCAACATGCCCAGATGTTGGGGGCCACGGAGGTCTTCAACTCCATTCTTGACCTAGCAAGGGGTGTCCAGAGCTCCAACTGACCCACAAGCTGTCTAGGAGCGAAACATCATTCCCGTGGTTGGCCTTTTCACCACTCGACCTTCGGCCCATGAATCGAGCAGTGCCCTCTCGGGTTACTACGCGGTGCGACCATGGAGGTGATCCACCCGTACAATATATCCTTCCTTAATTAAATCCTTTAAGAATCAAGCACAAACAAGGCATTCAGCCTAATATCATTTTCTAAGAAGACATTCCTTTATTCCCATGGCGACTTGTCATCACAGACCCTTGCCATGCATTTACCATAACTCACAAGCACTTGGAATAATCATCCAAACAACAACTAACAACCAGTTGAATGTAAAAGCATTTAGGATATTGTTTGATCAACCAACAAAACCAATTGCATTCTTTCCAAACAATGCAAGAATAGACGATATAACATTTCCATCGTATATTTGCTCTCTCCCTTGGGATCTAAGAGCAATACCATGCAGACATGTTCTTAACACTTCCTTCCTTCGGCTAGGGCATATGTTAAGGGTTCAAACACTATTCATGATGTAAGTTCTATAGGTCACTTACCTTGCTTGATAACCCAACCCTGGATTTGGATTGGAAAAAAGTCATCGTTATCCAACGGATCTCAAGACATCCTAGTTTTAACCCCTATGATCAATTTCTTGTACTAGCTCTTAGTCAAGTCATGAGGCAACTAGAAAATTATCCTCATATATCAAACATGTCATAGGCATAACGCATAAATACTTGATAAGGTAAGTGTGAGATTATCTCAAGTAATTAGACTTTAACATGCCTTGCCTTGAGCTAGAATATAATTCTTCTTAATATTTGGGCTCTTAAGCTAAGTACATTTGAAGTATCTAAACTTTAAACTAGTACTTCTCTATTCATGATTCTTAATGTCATATTCTTTTAGCAATCATGCTAGTTATAACCCTTGACTATACTTTAATCTAGTACTTGTATGCCCAATCTTTTAATGTCGTTCTTTTGACGACTATGTCATTCATAACGCTTGATTGATTCTTCCTTGTAATTGCTCTACTAGCAAATAAGTCATATGTAACTAGGTGCAATTATCTTCCCTTGATATATGCACTTCACAAACTCCATCTTCCGAGTAAGCGGGATGAAATTTATCCTTTTCCCATGACCTATTCTCGTGCAATAGTATGGGGCCTAACGTATCTCATACGAGAACAAAAGCAAGCATCTATGAATTTGAAAATACATTACTTACGACCGGAACCGCAGTTGGATTGACGGTGATGCCTTTGCCTGAAGCCTTGTTGCTGGTTGCAGGATTGTCATCCGCACGGGACATTCTTCGCTTGGAGGCCATCGCCCGCAAATAGACTCAAGAGATTAAGGAGGTAGAATAGATTCAAGATGGGAGAGCGTAAGAGAAGATGGTTAAGTCGAGGATCGAGATAGAGGGAATTGAGCTAATTCTCTTCCTCGCAGCCTCTCGAGGTGACTCTTCTCTCTCTCTCTCTCTCTCTCAAGCTCTCTTTCAAGCTCTTTCTCACAATCTCTTGGAGGGGTATCCTTCTCTCTACTTCTCTCTCGCAGCCTCTCGGGATCTCCTGATGCTTATTATGCCTCTCCCATGCCTCATATTTATAGTGAATTAGAGAAGAGGGCTTGTGGTTGAGAAGTAGAGCTCTTTATGGAGGGGGATCTTGGAAAGATCAGTGATCTGATGCTCAGATCATAAATCTGATGGTTCCATTGGCTCCGAAAGGGGGGTAAAACCCCAAGACGATTCGTTAGAAAGCTCTCAGTTCACTCTTTCTTCTTTTCTCTGTTCGAAGTGCTGTCTACTGCCTGTAAACTGCGATCGCGGCGCGCGCCATTTCGCCAGTCACTTTTCTTCATTTTTCTTTTTATAAAATCTTCAAACTAACTAAAATATCACTTGTCTTTTCTTTTTAAATGACATCCAGTTCTAAAAATCTCCATATCTTTTTTTAAAGGATAATATCTAAAATATCTAAAATATACTAGCTTTGCCCAAAGTCTAATATTTTTGGACCTTCCAAACTATACACATGAACTTAGTGATTAATATGACTCATAAGTCTCGTTCACGTTGTAATTTACGTGAAGGGTAGCTACAGTCTTTGCCAATTCGAGAAAAATATCGAATTTACGACTCTTGGATTTTCTAAATAAAATATTTTAAATTAAATAAAAAGTATCAATAATTAATGTTAGTTAGTTTTTACCTTAGTTAGTCTTTAGTTAGTAATCTTACTAACTTATTAATTTGACTAACTAACTTACGAACCAACCAACTAACTTTTATTGTGCGGAGATATTACATCCTCCTCCCCTTAGAGAAATCGAGATGTCCTCATCTCGAGAGAAACAGGGGGTATCATCTTGGAATATGTGGGTTATGGAACACCACGCTTCTACTGCGCTACTTTGATCTCTCACAGACATACGGTCTTTTGAAAAAAACAACCTATGGTATTTGATTATTTGAGTCTTGGTTACAATAGAAAATTTATTGAAGTTACATCTCATGGATATCTTCTAGGTTTTTCCTAAGCACTTGATATATTCTAGATCATTGGAGCTTGTACGGCTTATTTCTTGTAAGCTCAAGTTCTCTTCGAGTTCCATTGGGATAATTGATATAGTTATGTCCAATGTTGTGGCACTCAGAGCATCGGTGTTTAGGGTGCTTTGGACATTCCCTTTTGAAATGACCTAACTCCCTGCAATAGAAACAGCGCGGAGCTTTGTCACTTGTGGTCACAAGATTCTTGGTTGTCCTTAGTAAGATTTTCTTCTTTAGACCAAAGTGTTCTAGGATTCTTTTAGCAGATTGGAGTGGTCCTTTATCTTGGAAATTACATTTCCAGATTGTCCTGCCCTTAGTTCGGGACTGAGCTCCATGGACAATTGGCTTTGCTTGTAATACTAAAGAATACTTCCAAGCTTCGACATTCTGGTAAGACCCAATCTATATTAGTTGAGAAGAAATGACTTAAGAGAAATTCATTGCACATTATGACTATCATTCCTTGCCAGAGTATCTCTAATCATTTGCAAGTTCTAGGCTCAAAATAGATGCAACTCATATTACTCAAGTTAACTGTAGTCACAAGAGTAAGGTTTATTCCAATACAAGCTGTATTTCATGTCGACAAAATTTCTAGGATTTTTAATAATCCTGAAGTGGTGTAGTAGGTTCTAAATCTTCATCTTCATCTGATTCCTCTATATATCCGAAGACTGCACTTGTGTAACTTCGTTTTCTTGGAGACTCCGTATCTTTTGGACTTAAGTCAGGACAGTCTACTTGGACATGTCCTAGCTCATTGCAATGGAAACATTGACGGTAGGGACATCTCCTACGGATGTGCCCTATCTCTCCACATGTATGGCATCTCTTACCCAGATCTCGGGAGTCATCTTTACTAAAATTTTCCGATTTAAATTCTTGGACGATTGGATTCGCTCGGAGTAATGCGTCTTGCAAGTCTGTTGGACGCATTGCTTCAAGACGGTGGTTCAGAGGAGTGTTTAGCCCATGGGAAGACTTGGATACTTGCTGCACAATATCCATAGGTGGTGCGTATTTTAGTAGGGTTACAAACTTTGAGTAGTAAGCTTCCAAAGTTAATTCTAGTTGCTTTAGCCTGAAGAATTCATTCATCTTCAAAGTCTGGTAGGTTGGCGGAAGGTATCGTCTGCGTACAACATCTTTCAGCTGAACCCAAGTAACAGCAGCTTCAGAAACACCTTCATCTTTGCACCATTGCTTCCACCATAATCGAGCCTGGCCAACTAACTTAAGTTCGGCTATCATTGCTTGATTGGTAGAGGCAGTTCCCGAAGCAAAGAAATAGTCATCCATCGACTCAATCCATATCTCTGCCTCTTCTGCAATGTGTATCCCTTCCCCATCAAACTCGGGTACCTTAATTTGCTTGAGAAGGAGTTTCTTCTCTTGCATGTCAACATTCGCGGGTGTAGAATGTGCCTAACAATCAAGCCATACTGCTTAGATTATTTTGTTCAGGATATGTCTACAAACCATACATTAATCAATCATGTATCATTACAAAATTTCGCTCTGATACCAACTGTGGGGTGCTCGCCCATCGGCGTTCCAGGCACTCTTTTAGCGGTCTATCGAGAAACGAATCTAAGCGTCGCTACCCGGCACTCCCAGGGAATGTTCCGAGTTTTGTCGCCTAGGGTTTCCCGAAACCGCCTCACAACGAAACGTTCACGACCGAACCCACTAGGATCGACCTGAAATTTGGGTTCCTAGTTGTCAAGGTCTCCTGTTAGCATTCTAGCGTCGGGTATTGGACATCCTACTTTACGCAGAGGTACCCAACCCGAAGCAGATCTATGCCGCACTTGGTTCAAAGAGAATGGGAAACGAGAGGGATGCGTTGCTCAACCTCTCTGCCCTTAGGGCATAGTCCCATTCCGGTCCCCTAAAACGGCATGAATCGGGTTCTAACCTATCAATACCTAAAGGTCGAATGACGATAAAAACTTGTGAGAAGCCTCCCAGCTCTCTGGGACCACCCTGCCGTAGGACGGACCCGTCGGGGGTTCCGCCCACCCGCTTCCCTTAATAGCTTTAGTTTTCTGATTAGGTCCTACCACATTTATGTGTGACACTTAAAATCAGCTTCATTAATTAAGCCTTTTAGGGAACAAGGCTCGTTCGCGTAAATTATAGCACAGACACGAAAACAGAGCAAAGCAATCTATTGACAAACAAGATCAAACAAGTTCCTTAACTTATCTTCAAGTTAATCTTTGTCTCCCGCCCATACAGGAGAAATTATGTTTCGCTTCTGTCCAACAGAAGTATCCCTTCTGCCCTGCAGAAGTAACTGGTCCAATTCACATGGCACCAAAACTCAATCCTTTATCTAGAATAGGATCTCCCAACATGCCCAGATGTTGGGGGCCACGGAGGTCTTCAACTCCATTCTTGACCTAGCAAGGGGTGTCCAGAGCTCCAACTGACCCACAAGCTGTCTAGGAGCGAAACATCATTCCCGTGGTTGGCCTTTTCACCACTCGACCTTCGGCCCATGAATCGAGCAGTGCCCTCTCGGGTTACTACGCGGTGCGACCATGGAGGTGATCCACCCGTACAATATATCCTTCCTTAATTAAATCCTTTAAGAATCAAGCACAAACAAGGCATTCAGCCTAATATCATTTTCTAAGAAGACATTCCTTTATTCCCATGGCGACTTGTCATCACAGACCCTTGCCATGCATTTACCATAACTCACAAGCACTTGGAATAATCATCCAAACAACAACTAACAACCAGTTGAATGTAAAAGCATTTAGGATATTGTTTGATCAACCAACAAAACCAATTGCATTCTTTCCAAACAATGCAAGAATAGACGATATAACATTTCCATCGTATATTTGCTCTCTCCCTTGGGATCTAAGAGCAATACCATGCAGACATGTTCTTAACACTTCCTTCCTTCGGCTAGGGCATATGTTAAGGGTTCAAACACTATTCATGATGTAAGTTCTATAGGTCACTTACCTTGCTTGATAACCCAACCCTGGATTTGGATTGGAAAAAAGTCATCGTTATCCAACGGATCTCAAGACATCCTAGTTTTAACCCCTATGATCAATTTCTTGTACTAGCTCTTAGTCAAGTCATGAGGCAACTAGAAAATTATCCTCATATATCAAACATGTCATAGGCATAACGCATAAATACTTGATAAGATAAGTGTGAGATTATCTCAAGTAATTAGACTTTAACATGCCTTGCCTTGAGCTAGAATATAATTCTTCTTAATATTTGGGCTCTTAAGCTAAGTACATTTGAAGTATCTAAACTTTAAACTAGTACTTCTCTATTCATGATTCTTAATGTCATATTCTTTTAGCAATCATGCTAGTTATAACCCTTGACTATACTTTAATCTAGTACTTGTATGCCCAATCTTTTAATGTCGTTCTTTTGACGACTATGTCATTCATAACGCTTGATTGATTCTTCCTTGTAATTGCTCTACTAGCAAATAAGTCATATGTAACTAGGTGCAATTATCTTCCCTTGATATATGCACTTCACAAACTCCATCTTCCGAGTAAGCGGGATGAAATTTATCATTTTCCCATGACCTATTCTCGTGCAATAGTATGGGGCCTAACGTATCTCATACGAGAACAAAAGCAAGCATCTATGAATTTGAAAATACATTACTTACGACCGGAACCGCAGTTGGATTGACGGTGATGCCTTTGCCTGAAGCCTTGTTGCTGGTTGCAGGATTGTCATCCGCACGCGACATTCTTCGCTTGGAGGCCATCGCCCGCAAATAGACTCAAGAGATTAAGGAGGTAGAATAGATTCAAGATGGGAGAGCGTAAGAGAAGATGGTTAAGTCGAGGATCGAGATAGAGGGAATTGAGCTAATTCTCTTCCTCGCAGCCTCTCGAGGTGACTCTTCTCTCTCTCTCTCTCTCTCTCAAGCTCTCTTTCAAGCTCTTTCTCACAATCTCTTGGAGGGGTATCCTTCTCTCTACTTCTCTCTCGCAGCCTCTCGGGATCTCCTGATGCTTATTATGCCTCTCCCATGCCTCATATTTATAGTGAATTAGAGAAGAGGGCTTGTGGTTGAGAAGTAGAGCTCTTTATGGAGGGGGATCTTGGAAAGATCAGTGATCTGATGCTCAGATCATAAATCTGATGGTTCCATTGGCTCCGAAAGGGGGGTAAAACCCCAAGACGATTCGTTAGAAAGCTCTCAGTTCACTCTTTCTTCTTTTCTCTGTTCGAAGTGCTGTCTACTGCCTGTAAACTGCGATCGCGGCGCGCGCCATTTCGCCAGTCACTTTTCTTCATTTTTCTTTTTATAAAATCTTCAAACTAACTAAAATATCACTTGTCTTTTCTTTTTAAATGACATCCAGTTCTAAAAATCTCCATATCTTTTTTTAAAGGATAATATCTAAAATATCTAAAATATACTAGCTTTGCCCAAAGTCTAATATTTTGTTTGGACCTTCCAAACTATACACATGAACTTAGTGATTAATATGACTCATAAGTCTCGTTCACGTTGTAATTTACGTGAAGGGTAGCTACAGTCTTTGCCAATTCGAGAAAAATATCGAATTTACGACTCTTGGATTTTCTAAATAAAATATTTTAAATTAAATAAAAATTATCAATAATTAATGTTAGTTAGTTTTTACCTTAGTTAGTCTTTAGTTAGTAATCTTACTAACTTATTAATTTGACTAACTAACTTACGAACCAACCAACTAACTTTTATTGTGCGGAGATATTACATCCTCCTCCCCTTAGAGAAATCGAGATGTCCTCATCTCGAGAGAAACAGGGGGTATCATCTTGGAATATGTGGGTTATGGAACACCACGCTTCTACTGCGCTACTTTGATCTCTCACAGACATACGGTCTTTTGAAAAAAACAACCTATGGTATTTGATTATTTGAGTCTTGGTTACATTAGAAAATTTATTGAAGTTACATCTCATGGATATCTTCTAGGTTTTTCCTAAGCACTTGATATATTCTAGATCATTGGAGCTTGTACGGCTTATTTCTTGTAAGCTCAAGTTCTCTTCGAGTTCCATTGGGATAATTGATATAGTTATGTCCAATGTTGTGGCACTCAGAGCATCGGTGTTTAGGGTGCTTTGGACATTCCCTTTTGAAATGACCTAACTCCCTGCAATAGAAACAGCGCGGAGCTTTGTCACTTGTGGTCACAAGATTCTTGGTTGTCCTTAGTAAGATTTTCTTCTTTAGACCAAAGTGTTCTAGGATTCTTTTAGCAGATTGGAGTGGTCCTTTATCTTGGAAATTACATTTCCAGATTGTCCTGCCCTTAGTTCGGGACTGAGCTCCATGGACAATTGGCTTTGCTTGTAATACTAAAGAATACTTCCAAGCTTCGACATTCTGGTAAGACCCAATCTATATTAGTTGAGAAGAAATGACTTAAGAGAAATTCATTGCACATTATGACTATCATTCCTTGCCAGAGTATCTCTAATCATTTGCAAGTTCTAGGCTCAAAATAGATGCAACTCATATTACTCAAGTTAACTGTAGTCACAAGAGTAAGGTTTATTCCAATACAAGCTGTATTTCATGTCGACAAAATTTCTAGGATTTTTAATAATCCTGAAGTGGTGTAGTAGGTTCTAAATCTTCATCTTCATCTGATTCCTCTATATATCCGAAGACTGCACTTGTGTAACTTCGTTTTCTTGGAGACTCCGTATCTTTTGGACTTAAGTCAGGACAGTCTACTTGGACATGTCCTAGCTCATTGCAATGGAAACATTGACGGTAGGGACATCTCCTACGGATGTGCCCTATCTCTCCACATGTATGGCATCTCTTACCCAGATCTCGGGAGTCATCTTTACTAAAATTTTCCGATTTAAATTCTTGGACGATTGGATTCGCTCGGAGTAATGCGTCTTGCAAGTCTGTTGGACGCATTGCTTCAAGACGGTGGTTCAGAGGAGTGTTTAGCCCATGGGAAAACTTGGATACTTGCTGCGCAATATCCATAGGTGGTGCGTATTTTAGTAGGGTTACAAACTTTGAGTAGTAAGCTTCCAAAGTTAATTCTAGTTGCTTTAGCCTGAAGAATTCATTCATCTTCAAAGTCTGGTAGGTTGGCGGAAGGTATCGTCTGCGTACAGCATCTTTCAGCTGAACCCAAGTAACAGCAGCTTCAGAAACACCTTCATCTTTGCACCATTGCTTCCACCATAATCGAGCCTGGCCAACTAACTTAAGTTCGGCTATCATTGCTTGATTGGTAGAGGCAGTTCCCGAAGCAAAGAAATAGTCATCCATCGACTCAATCCATATCTCTGCCTCTTCTGCAATGTGTATCCCTTCCCCATCAAACTCGGGTACCTTAATTTGCTTGAGAAGGAGTTTCTTCTCTTGCATGTCAACATTCGCGGGTGTAGAATGTGCCTAACAATCAAGCCATACTGCTTAGATTATTTTGTTCAGGATATGTCTACAAACCATACATTAATCAATCATGTATCATTACAAAATTTCGCTCTGATACCAACTGTGGGGTGCCCGCCCATCGGCGTTCCAGGCACTCTTTTAGCGGTCTATCGAGAAACGAATCTAAGCGTCGCTACCCGGCACTCCCAGGGAATGTTCCGAGTTTTGTCGCCTAGGGTTTCCCGAAACCGCCTCGCAACGGAACGTTCACGACCGAACCCACTAGGATCGACCTGAAATTTGGGTTCCTAGTTGTCAAGGTCTCCTGTTAGCATTCTAGCGTCGGGTATTGGACATCCTACTTTACGCAGAGGTACCCAACCCGAAGCAGATCTATGCCGCACTTGGTTCAAAGAGAATGGGAAACGAGAGGGATGCGTTGCTCAACCTCTCTGCCCATAGGGCATAGTCCCATTCCGGTCCCCTAAAACGGCATGAATCGGGTTCTAACCTATCAATACCTAAAGGTCGAATGACGATAAAAACTTGTGAGAAGCCTCCCAGTTCTCTGGGACCACCCTGCCGTAGGACGGACCCGTCGGGGGTTCCGCCCACCCGCTTCCCTTAATAGCTTTAGTTTTCTGATTAGGTCCTACCACATTTATGTGTGACACTTAAAATCAGCTTCATTAATTAAGCCTTTTAGGGAACAAGGCTCGTTCGCGTAAATTATAGCACAGACACGAAAACAGAGCAAAGCAATCTATTGACAAACAAGATCAAACAAGTTCCTTAACTTATCTTCAAGTTAATCTTTGTCTCCCGCCCATACAGGAGAAATTATGTTTCGCTTCTGTCCAACAGAAGTATCCCTTCTGCCCTGCAGAAGTAACTGGTCCAATTCACATGGCACCAAAACTCAATCCTTTATCTAGAATAGGATCTCCCAACATGCCCAGATGTTGGGGGCCACGGAGGTCTTCAACTCCATTCTTGACCTAGCAAGGGGTGTCCAGAGCTCCAACTGACCCACAAGCTGTCTAGGAGCGAAACATCATTCCCGTGGTTGGCCTTTTCACCACTCGACCTTCGGCCCATGAATCGAGCAGTGCCCTCTCGGGTTACTACGCGGTGCGACCATGGAGGTGATCCACCCGTACAATATATCCTTCCTTAATTAAATCCTTTAAGAATCAAGCACAAACAAGGCATTCAGCCTAATATCATTTTCTAAGAAGACATTCCTTTATTCCCATGGCGACTTGTCATCACAGACCCTTGCCATGCATTTACCATAACTCACAAGCACTTGGAATAATCATCCAAACAACAACTAACAACCAGTTGAATGTAAAAGCATTTAGGATATTGTTTGATCAACCAACAAAACCAATTGCATTCTTTCCAAACAATGCAAGAATAGACGATATAACATTTCCATCGTATATTTGCTCTCTCCCTTGGGATCTAAGAGCAATACCATGCAGACATGTTCTTAACACTTCCTTCCTTCGGCTAGGGCATATGTTAAGGGTTCAAACACTATTCATGATGTAAGTTCTATAGGTCACTTACCTTGCTTGATAACCCAACCCTGGATTTGGATTGGAAAAAAGTCATCGTTATCCAACGGATCTCAAGACATCCTAGTTTTAACCCCTATGATCAATTTCTTGTACTAGCTCTTAGTCAAGTCATGAGGCAACTAGAAAATTATCCTCATATATCAAACATGTCATAGGCATAACGCATAAATACTTGATAAGGTAAGTGTGAGATTATCTCAAGTAATTAGACTTTAACATGCCTTGCCTTGAGCTAGAATATAATTCTTCTTAATATTTGGGCTCTTAAGCTAAGTACATTTGAAGTATCTAAACTTTAAACTAGTACTTCTCTATTCATGATTCTTAATGTCATATTCTTTTAGCAATCATGCTAGTTATAACCCTTGACTATACTTTAATCTAGTACTTGTATGCCCAATCTTTTAATGTCGTTCTTTTGACGACTATGTCATTCATAACGCTTGATTGATTCTTCCTTGTAATTGCTCTACTAGCAAATAAGTCATATGTAACTAGGTGCAATTATCTTCCCTTGATATATGCACTTCACAAACTCCATCTTCCGAGTAAGCGGGATGAAATTTATCCTTTTCCCATGACCTATTCTCGTGCAATAGTATGGGGCCTAACGTATCTCATACGAGAACAAAAGCAAGCATCTATGAATTTGAAAATACATTACTTACGACCGGAACCGCAGTTGGATTGACGGTGATGCCTTTGCCTGAAGCCTTGTTGCTGGTTGCAGGATTGTCATCCGCACGGGACATTCTTCGCTTGGAGGCCATCGCCCGCAAATAGACTCAAGAGATTAAGGAGGTAGAATAGATTCAAGATGGGAGAGCGTAAGAGAAGATGGTTAAGTCGAGGATCGAGATAGAGGGAATTGAGCTAATTCTCTTCCTCGCAGCCTCTCGAGGTGACTCTTCTCTCTCTCTCTCTCTCTCTCAAGCTCTCTTTCAAGCTCTTTCTCACAATCTCTTGGAGGGGTATCCTTCTCTCTACTTCTCTCTCGCAGCCTCTCGGGATCTCCTGATGCTTATTATGCCTCTCCCATGCCTCATATTTATAGTGAATTAGAGAAGAGGGCTTGTGGTTGAGAAGTAGAGCTCTTTATGGAGGGGGATCTTGGAAAGATCAGTGATCTGATGCTCAGATCATAAATCTGATGGTTCCATTGGCTCCGAAAGGGGGGTAAAACCCCAAGACGATTCGTTAGAAAGCTCTCAGTTCACTCTTTCTTCTTTTCTCTGTTCGAAGTGCTGTCTACTGCCTGTAAACTGCGATCGCGGCGCGCGCCATTTCGCCAGTCACTTTTCTTCATTTTTCTTTTTATAAAATCTTCAAACTAACTAAAATATCACTTGTCTTTTCTTTTTAAATGACATCCAGTTCTAAAAATCTCCATATCTTTTTTTAAAGGATAATATCTAAAATATCTAAAATATACTAGCTTTGCCCAAAGTCTAATATTTTTGGACCTTCCAAACTATACACATGAACTTAGTGATTAATATGACTCATAAGTCTCGTTCACGTTGTAATTTACGTGAAGGGTAGCTACAGTCTTTGCCAATTCGAGAAAAATATCGAATTTACGACTCTTGGATTTTCTAAATAAAATATTTTAAATTAAATAAAAAGTATCAATAATTAATGTTAGTTAGTTTTTACCTTAGTTAGTCTTTAGTTAGTAATCTTACTAACTTATTAATTTGACTAACTAACTTACGAACCAACCAACTAACTTTTATTGTGCGGAGATATTACATCCTCCTCCCCTTAGAGAAATCGAGATGTCCTCATCTCGAGAGAAACAGGGGGTATCATCTTGGAATATGTGGGTTATGGAACACCACGCTTCTACTGCGCTACTTTGATCTCTCACAGACATACGGTCTTTTGAAAAAAACAACCTATGGTATTTGATTATTTGAGTCTTGGTTACAATAGAAAATTTATTGAAGTTACATCTCATGGATATCTTCTAGGTTTTTCCTAAGCACTTGATATATTCTAGATCATTGGAGCTTGTACGGCTTATTTCTTGTAAGCTCAAGTTCTCTTCGAGTTCCATTGGGATAATTGATATAGTTATGTCCAATGTTGTGGCACTCAGAGCATCGGTGTTTAGGGTGCTTTGGACATTCCCTTTTGAAATGACCTAACTCCCTGCAATAGAAACAGCGCGGAGCTTTGTCACTTGTGGTCACAAGATTCTTGGTTGTCCTTAGTAAGATTTTCTTCTTTAGACCAAAGTGTTCTAGGATTCTTTTAGCAGATTGGAGTGGTCCTTTATCTTGGAAATTACATTTCCAGATTGTCCTGCCCTTAGTTCGGGACTGAGCTCCATGGACAATTGGCTTTGCTTGTAATACTAAAGAATACTTCCAAGCTTCGACATTCTGGTAAGACCCAATCTATATTAGTTGAGAAGAAATGACTTAAGAGAAATTCATTGCACATTATGACTATCATTCCTTGCCAGAGTATCTCTAATCATTTGCAAGTTCTAGGCTCAAAATAGATGCAACTCATATTACTCAAGTTAACTGTAGTCACAAGAGTAAGGTTTATTCCAATACAAGCTGTATTTCATGTCGACAAAATTTCTAGGATTTTTAATAATCCTGAAGTGGTGTAGTAGGTTCTAAATCTTCATCTTCATCTGATTCCTCTATATATCCGAAGACTGCACTTGTGTAACTTCGTTTTCTTGGAGACTCCGTATCTTTTGGACTTAAGTCAGGACAGTCTACTTGGACATGTCCTAGCTCATTGCAATGGAAACATTGACGGTAGGGACATCTCCTACGGATGTGCCCTATCTCTCCACATGTATGGCATCTCTTACCCAGATCTCGGGAGTCATCTTTACTAAAATTTTCCGATTTAAATTCTTGGACGATTGGATTCGCTCGGAGTAATGCGTCTTGCAAGTCTGTTGGACGCATTGCTTCAAGACGGTGGTTCAGAGGAGTGTTTAGCCCATGGGAAGACTTGGATACTTGCTGCACAATATCCATAGGTGGTGCGTATTTTAGTAGGGTTACAAACTTTGAGTAGTAAGCTTCCAAAGTTAATTCTAGTTGCTTTAGCCTGAAGAATTCATTCATCTTCAAAGTCTGGTAGGTTGGCGGAAGGTATCGTCTGCGTACAACATCTTTCAGCTGAACCCAAGTAACAGCAGCTTCAGAAACACCTTCATCTTTGCACCATTGCTTCCACCATAATCGAGCCTGGCCAACTAACTTAAGTTCGGCTATCATTGCTTGATTGGTAGAGGCAGTTCCCGAAGCAAAGAAATAGTCATCCATCGACTCAATCCATATCTCTGCCTCTTCTGCAATGTGTATCCCTTCCCCATCAAACTCGGGTACCTTAATTTGCTTGAGAAGGAGTTTCTTCTCTTGCATGTCAACATTCGCGGGTGTAGAATGTGCCTAACAATCAAGCCATACTGCTTAGATTATTTTGTTCAGGATATGTCTACAAACCATACATTAATCAATCATGTATCATTACAAAATTTCGCTCTGATACCAACTGTGGGGTGCTCGCCCATCGGCGTTCCAGGCACTCTTTTAGCGGTCTATCGAGAAACGAATCTAAGCGTCGCTACCCGGCACTCCCAGGGAATGTTCCGAGTTTTGTCGCCTAGGGTTTCCCGAAACCGCCTCACAACGAAACGTTCACGACCGAACCCACTAGGATCGACCTGAAATTTGGGTTCCTAGTTGTCAAGGTCTCCTGTTAGCATTCTAGCGTCGGGTATTGGACATCCTACTTTACGCAGAGGTACCCAACCCGAAGCAGATCTATGCCGCACTTGGTTCAAAGAGAATGGGAAACGAGAGGGATGCGTTGCTCAACCTCTCTGCCCTTAGGGCATAGTCCCATTCCGGTCCCCTAAAACGGCATGAATCGGGTTCTAACCTATCAATACCTAAAGGTCGAATGACGATAAAAACTTGTGAGAAGCCTCCCAGCTCTCTGGGACCACCCTGCCGTAGGACGGACCCGTCGGGGGTTCCGCCCACCCGCTTCCCTTAATAGCTTTAGTTTTCTGATTAGGTCCTACCACATTTATGTGTGACACTTAAAATCAGCTTCATTAATTAAGCCTTTTAGGGAACAAGGCTCGTTCGCGTAAATTATAGCACAGACACGAAAACAGAGCAAAGCAATCTATTGACAAACAAGATCAAACAAGTTCCTTAACTTATCTTCAAGTTAATCTTTGTCTCCCGCCCATACAGGAGAAATTATGTTTCGCTTCTGTCCAACAGAAGTATCCCTTCTGCCCTGCAGAAGTAACTGGTCCAATTCACATGGCACCAAAACTCAATCCTTTATCTAGAATAGGATCTCCCAACATGCCCAGATGTTGGGGGCCACGGAGGTCTTCAACTCCATTCTTGACCTAGCAAGGGGTGTCCAGAGCTCCAACTGACCCACAAGCTGTCTAGGAGCGAAACATCATTCCCGTGGTTGGCCTTTTCACCACTCGACCTTCGGCCCATGAATCGAGCAGTGCCCTCTCGGGTTACTACGCGGTGCGACCATGGAGGTGATCCACCCGTACAATATATCCTTCCTTAATTAAATCCTTTAAGAATCAAGCACAAACAAGGCATTCAGCCTAATATCATTTTCTAAGAAGACATTCCTTTATTCCCATGGCGACTTGTCATCACAGACCCTTGCCATGCATTTACCATAACTCACAAGCACTTGGAATAATCATCCAAACAACAACTAACAACCAGTTGAATGTAAAAGCATTTAGGATATTGTTTGATCAACCAACAAAACCAATTGCATTCTTTCCAAACAATGCAAGAATAGACGATATAACATTTCCATCGTATATTTGCTCTCTCCCTTGGGATCTAAGAGCAATACCATGCAGACATGTTCTTAACACTTCCTTCCTTCGGCTAGGGCATATGTTAAGGGTTCAAACACTATTCATGATGTAAGTTCTATAGGTCACTTACCTTGCTTGATAACCCAACCCTGGATTTGGATTGGAAAAAAGTCATCGTTATCCAACGGATCTCAAGACATCCTAGTTTTAACCCCTATGATCAATTTCTTGTACTAGCTCTTAGTCAAGTCATGAGGCAACTAGAAAATTATCCTCATATATCAAACATGTCATAGGCATAACGCATAAATACTTGATAAGATAAGTGTGAGATTATCTCAAGTAATTAGACTTTAACATGCCTTGCCTTGAGCTAGAATATAATTCTTCTTAATATTTGGGCTCTTAAGCTAAGTACATTTGAAGTATCTAAACTTTAAACTAGTACTTCTCTATTCATGATTCTTAATGTCATATTCTTTTAGCAATCATGCTAGTTATAACCCTTGACTATACTTTAATCTAGTACTTGTATGCCCAATCTTTTAATGTCGTTCTTTTGACGACTATGTCATTCATAACGCTTGATTGATTCTTCCTTGTAATTGCTCTACTAGCAAATAAGTCATATGTAACTAGGTGCAATTATCTTCCCTTGATATATGCACTTCACAAACTCCATCTTCCGAGTAAGCGGGATGAAATTTATCATTTTCCCATGACCTATTCTCGTGCAATAGTATGGGGCCTAACGTATCTCATACGAGAACAAAAGCAAGCATCTATGAATTTGAAAATACATTACTTACGACCGGAACCGCAGTTGGATTGACGGTGATGCCTTTGCCTGAAGCCTTGTTGCTGGTTGCAGGATTGTCATCCGCACGCGACATTCTTCGCTTGGAGGCCATCGCCCGCAAATAGACTCAAGAGATTAAGGAGGTAGAATAGATTCAAGATGGGAGAGCGTAAGAGAAGATGGTTAAGTCGAGGATCGAGATAGAGGGAATTGAGCTAATTCTCTTCCTCGCAGCCTCTCGAGGTGACTCTTCTCTCTCTCTCTCTCTCTCTCAAGCTCTCTTTCAAGCTCTTTCTCACAATCTCTTGGAGGGGTATCCTTCTCTCTACTTCTCTCTCGCAGCCTCTCGGGATCTCCTGATGCTTATTATGCCTCTCCCATGCCTCATATTTATAGTGAATTAGAGAAGAGGGCTTGTGGTTGAGAAGTAGAGCTCTTTATGGAGGGGGATCTTGGAAAGATCAGTGATCTGATGCTCAGATCATAAATCTGATGGTTCCATTGGCTCCGAAAGGGGGGTAAAACCCCAAGACGATTCGTTAGAAAGCTCTCAGTTCACTCTTTCTTCTTTTCTCTGTTCGAAGTGCTGTCTACTGCCTGTAAACTGCGATCGCGGCGCGCGCCATTTCGCCAGTCACTTTTCTTCATTTTTCTTTTTATAAAATCTTCAAACTAACTAAAATATCACTTGTCTTTTCTTTTTAAATGACATCCAGTTCTAAAAATCTCCATATCTTTTTTTAAAGGATAATATCTAAAATATCTAAAATATACTAGCTTTGCCCAAAGTCTAATATTTTTGGACCTTCCAAACTATACACATGAACTTAGTGATTAATATGACTCATAAGTCTCGTTCACGTTGTAATTTACGTGAAGGGTAGCTACAGTCTTTGCCAATTCGAGAAAAATATCGAATTTACGACTCTTGGATTTTCTAAATAAAATATTTTAAATTAAATAAAAAGTATCAATAATTAATGTTAGTTAGTTTTTACCTTAGTTAGTCTTTAGTTAGTAATCTTACTAACTTATTAATTTGACTAACTAACTTACGAACCAACCAACTAACTTTTATTGTGCGGAGATATTACATCCTCCTCCCCTTAGAGAAATCGAGATGTCCTCATCTCGAGAGAAACAGGGGGTATCATCTTGGAATATGTGGGTTATGGAACACCACGCTTCTACTGCGCTACTTTGATCTCTCACAGACATACGGTCTTTTGAAAAAAACAACCTATGGTATTTGATTATTTGAGTCTTGGTTACAATAGAAAATTTATTGAAGTTACATCTCATGGATATCTTCTAGGTTTTTCCTAAGCACTTGATATATTCTAGATCATTGGAGCTTGTACGGCTTATTTCTTGTAAGCTCAAGTTCTCTTCGAGTTCCATTGGGATAATTGATATAGTTATGTCCAATGTTGTGGCACTCAGAGCATCGGTGTTTAGGGTGCTTTGGACATTCCCTTTTGAAATGACCTAACTCCCTGCAATAGAAACAGCGCGGAGCTTTGTCACTTGTGGTCACAAGATTCTTGGTTGTCCTGAGTAAGATTTTCTTCTTTAGACCAAAGTGTTCTAGGATTCTTTTAGCAGATTGGAGTGGTCCTTTATCTTGGAAATTACATTTCCAGATTGTCCTGCCCTTAGTTCGGGACTGAGCTCCATGGACAATTGGCTTTGCTTGTAATACTAAAGAATACTTCCAAGCTTCGACATTCTGGTAAGACCCAATCTATATTAGTTGAGAAGAAATGACTTAAGAGAAATTCATTGCACATTATGACTATCATTCCTTGCCAGAGTATCTCTAATCATTTGCAAGTTCTAGGCTCAAAATAGATGCAACTCATATTACTCAAGTTAACTGTAGTCACAAGAGTAAGGTTTATTCCAATACAAGCTGTATTTCATGTCGACAAAATTTCTAGGATTTTTAATAATCCTGAAGTGGTGTAGTAGGTTCTAAATCTTCATCTTCATCTGATTCCTCTATATATCCGAAGACTGCACTTGTGTAACTTCGTTTTCTTGGAGACTCCGTATCTTTTGGACTTAAGTCAGGACAGTCTACTTGGACATGTCCTAGCTCATTGCAATGGAAACATTGACGGTAGGGACATCTCCTACGGATGTGCCCTATCTCTCCACATGTATGGCATCTCTTACCCAGATCTCGGGAGTCATCTTTACTAAAATTTTCCGATTTAAATTCTTGGACGATTGGATTCGCTCGGAGTAATGCGTCTTGCAAGTCTGTTGGACGCATTGCTTCAAGACGGTGGTTCAGAGGAGTGTTTAGCCCATGGGAAAACTTGGATACTTGCTGCGCAATATCCATAGGTGGTGCGTATTTTAGTAGGGTTACAAACTTTGAGTAGTAAGCTTCCAAAGTTAATTCTAGTTGCTTTAGCCTGAAGAATTCATTCATCTTCAAAGTCTGGTAGGTTGGCGGAAGGTATCGTCTGCGTACAGCATCTTTCAGCTGAACCCAAGTAACAGCAGCTTCAGAAACACCTTCATCTTTGCACCATTGCTTCCACCATAATCGAGCCTGGCCAACTAACTTAAGTTCGGCTATCATTGCTTGATTGGTAGAGGCAGTTCCCGAAGCAAAGAAATAGTCATCCATCGACTCAATCCATATCTCTGCCTCTTCTGCAATGTGTATCCCTTCCCCATCAAACTCGGGTACCTTAATTTGCTTGAGAAGGAGTTTCTTCTCTTGCATGTCAACATTCGCGGGTGTAGAATGTGCCTAACAATCAAGCCATACTGCTTAGATTATTTTGTTCAGGATATGTCTACAAACCATACATTAATCAATCATGTATCATTACAAAATTTCGCTCTGATACCAACTGTGGGGTGCCCGCCCATCGGCGTTCCAGGCACTCTTTTAGCGGTCTATCGAGAAACGAATCTAAGCGTCGCTACCCGGCACTCCCAGGGAATGTTCCGAGTTTTGTCGCCTAGGGTTTCCCGAAACCGCCTCGCAACGGAACGTTCACGACCGAACCCACTAGGATCGACCTGAAATTTGGGTTCCTAGTTGTCAAGGTCTCCTGTTAGCATTCTAGCGTCGGGTATTGGACATCCTACTTTACGCAGAGGTACCCAACCCGAAGCAGATCTATGCCGCACTTGGTTCAAAGAGAATGGGAAACGAGAGGGATGCGTTGCTCAACCTCTCTGCCCATAGGGCATAGTCCCATTCCGGTCCCCTAAAACGGCATGAATCGGGTTCTAACCTATCAATACCTAAAGGTCGAATGACGATAAAAACTTGTGAGAAGCCTCCCAGCTCTCTGGGACCACCCTGCCGTAGGACGGACCCGTCGGGGGTTCCGCCCACCCGCTTCCCTTAATAGCTTTAGTTTTCTGATTAGGTCCTACCACATTTATGTGTGACACTTAAAATCAGCTTCATTAATTAAGCCTTTTAGGGAACAAGGCTCGTTCGCGTAAATTATAGCACAGACACGAAAACAGAGCAAAGCAATCTATTGACAAACAAGATCAAACAAGTTCCTTAACTTATCTTCAAGTTAATCTTTGTCTCCCGCCCATACAGGAGAAATTATGTTTCGCTTCTGTCCAACAGAAGTATCCCTTCTGCCCTGCAGAAGTAACTGGTCCAATTCACATGGCACCAAAACTCAATCCTTTATCTAGAATAGGATCTCCCAACATGCCCAGATGTTGGGGGCCACGGAGGTCTTCAACTCCATTCTTGACCTAGCAAGGGGTGTCCAGAGCTCCAACTGACCCACAAGCTGTCTAGGAGCGAAACATCATTCCCGTGGTTGGCCTTTTCACCACTCGACCTTCGGCCCATGAATCGAGCAGTGCCCTCTCGGGTTACTACGCGGTGCGACCATGGAGGTGATCCACCCGTACAATATATCCTTCCTTAATTAAATCCTTTAAGAATCAAGCACAAACAAGGCATTCAGCCTAATATCATTTTCTAAGAAGACATTCCTTTATTCCCATGGCGACTTGTCATCACAGACCCTTGCCATGCATTTACCATAACTCACAAGCACTTGGAATAATCATCCAAACAACAACTAACAACCAGTTGAATGTAAAAGCATTTAGGATATTGTTTGATCAACCAACAAAACCAATTGCATTCTTTCCAAACAATGCAAGAATAGACGATATAACATTTCCATCGTATATTTGCTCTCTCCCTTGGGATCTAAGAGCAATACCATGCAGACATGTTCTTAACACTTCCTTCCTTCGGCTAGGGCATATGTTAAGGGTTCAAACACTATTCATGATGTAAGTTCTATAGGTCACTTACCTTGCTTGATAACCCAACCCTGGATTTGGATTGGAAAAAAGTCATCGTTATCCAACGGATCTCAAGACATCCTAGTTTTAACCCCTATGATCAATTTCTTGTACTAGCTCTTAGTCAAGTCATGAGGCAACTAGAAAATTATCCTCATATATCAAACATGTCATAGGCATAACGCATAAATACTTGATAAGATAAGTGTGAGATTATCTCAAGTAATTAGACTTTAACATGCCTTGCCTTGAGCTAGAATATAATTCTTCTTAATATTTGGGCTCTTAAGCTAAGTACATTTGAAGTATCTAAACTTTAAACTAGTACTTCTCTATTCATGATTCTTAATGTCATATTCTTTTAGCAATCATGCTAGTTATAACCCTTGACTATACTTTAATCTAGTACTTGTATGCCCAATCTTTTAATGTCGTTCTTTTGACGACTATGTCATTCATAACGCTTGATTGATTCTTCCTTGTAATTGCTCTACTAGCAAATAAGTCATATGTAACTAGGTGCAATTATCTTCCCTTGATATATGCACTTCACAAACTCCATCTTCCGAGTAAGCGGGATGAAATTTATCATTTTCCCATGACCTATTCTCGTGCAATAGTATGGGGCCTAACGTATCTCATACGAGAACAAAAGCAAGCATCTATGAATTTGAAAATACATTACTTACGACCGGAACCGCAGTTGGATTGACGGTGATGCCTTTGCCTGAAGCCTTGTTGCTGGTTGCAGGATTGTCATCCGCACGCGACATTCTTCGCTTGGAGGCCATCGCCCGCAAATAGACTCAAGAGATTAAGGAGGTAGAATAGATTCAAGATGGGAGAGCGTAAGAGAAGATGGTTAAGTCGAGGATCGAGATAGAGGGAATTGAGCTAATTCTCTTCCTCGCAGCCTCTCGAGGTGACTCTTCTCTCTCTCTCTCTCTCTCTCAAGCTCTCTTTCAAGCTCTTTCTCACAATCTCTTGGAGGGGTATCCTTCTCTCTACTTCTCTCTCGCAGCCTCTCGGGATCTCCTGATGCTTATTATGCCTCTCCCATGCCTCATATTTATAGTGAATTAGAGAAGAGGGCTTGTGGTTGAGAAGTAGAGCTCTTTATGGAGGGGGATCTTGGAAAGATCAGTGATCTGATGCTCAGATCATAAATCTGATGGTTCCATTGGCTCCGAAAGGGGGGTAAAACCCCAAGACGATTCGTTAGAAAGCTCTCAGTTCACTCTTTCTTCTTTTCTCTGTTCGAAGTGCTGTCTACTGCCTGTAAACTGCGATCGCGGCGCGCGCCATTTCGCCAGTCACTTTTCTTCATTTTTCTTTTTATAAAATCTTCAAACTAACTAAAATATCACTTGTCTTTTCTTTTTAAATGACATCCAGTTCTAAAAATCTCCATATCTTTTTTTAAAGGATAATATCTAAAATATCTAAAATATACTAGCTTTGCCCAAAGTCTAATATTTTTGGACCTTCCAAACTATACACATGAACTTAGTGATTAATATGACTCATAAGTCTCGTTCACGTTGTAATTTACGTGAAGGGTAGCTACAGTCTTTGCCAATTCGAGAAAAATATCGAATTTACGACTCTTGGATTTTCTAAATAAAATATTTTAAATTAAATAAAAAGTATCAATAATTAATGTTAGTTAGTTTTTACCTTAGTTAGTCTTTAGTTAGTAATCTTACTAACTTATTAATTTGACTAACTAACTTACGAACCAACCAACTAACTTTTATTGTGCGGAGATATTACATCCTCCTCCCCTTAGAGAAATCGAGATGTCCTCATCTCGAGAGAAACAGGGGGTATCATCTTGGAATATGTGGGTTATGGAACACCACGCTTCTACTGCGCTACTTTGATCTCTCACAGACATACGGTCTTTTGAAAAAAACAACCTATGGTATTTGATTATTTGAGTCTTGGTTACAATAGAAAATTTATTGAAGTTACATCTCATGGATATCTTCTAGGTTTTTCCTAAGCACTTGATATATTCTAGATCATTGGAGCTTGTACGGCTTATTTCTTGTAAGCTCAAGTTCTCTTCGAGTTCCATTGGGATAATTGATATAGTTATGTCCAATGTTGTGGCACTCAGAGCATCGGTGTTTAGGGTGCTTTGGACATTCCCTTTTGAAATGACCTAACTCCCTGCAATAGAAACAGCGCGGAGCTTTGTCACTTGTGGTCACAAGATTCTTGGTTGTCCTGAGTAAGATTTTCTTCTTTAGACCAAAGTGTTCTAGGATTCTTTTAGCAGATTGGAGTGGTCCTTTATCTTGGAAATTACATTTCCAGATTGTCCTGCCCTTAGTTCGGGACTGAGCTCCATGGACAATTGGCTTTGCTTGTAATACTAAAGAATACTTCCAAGCTTCGACATTCTGGTAAGACCCAATCTATATTAGTTGAGAAGAAATGACTTAAGAGAAATTCATTGCACATTATGACTATCATTCCTTGCCAGAGTATCTCTAATCATTTGCAAGTTCTAGGCTCAAAATAGATGCAACTCATATTACTCAAGTTAACTGTAGTCACAAGAGTAAGGTTTATTCCAATACAAGCTGTATTTCATGTCGACAAAATTTCTAGGATTTTTAATAATCCTGAAGTGGTGTAGTAGGTTCTAAATCTTCATCTTCATCTGATTCCTCTATATATCCGAAGACTGCACTTGTGTAACTTCGTTTTCTTGGAGACTCCGTATCTTTTGGACTTAAGTCAGGACAGTCTACTTGGACATGTCCTAGCTCATTGCAATGGAAACATTGACGGTAGGGACATCTCCTACGGATGTGCCCTATCTCTCCACATGTATGGCATCTCTTACCCAGATCTCGGGAGTCATCTTTACTAAAATTTTCCGATTTAAATTCTTGGACGATTGGATTCGCTCGGAGTAATGCGTCTTGCAAGTCTGTTGGACGCATTGCTTCAAGACGGTGGTTCAGAGGAGTGTTTAGCCCATGGGAAAACTTGGATACTTGCTGCGCAATATCCATAGGTGGTGCGTATTTTAGTAGGGTTACAAACTTTGAGTAGTAAGCTTCCAAAGTTAATTCTAGTTGCTTTAGCCTGAAGAATTCATTCATCTTCAAAGTCTGGTAGGTTGGCGGAAGGTATCGTCTGCGTACAGCATCTTTCAGCTGAACCCAAGTAACAGCAGCTTCAGAAACACCTTCATCTTTGCACCATTGCTTCCACCATAATCGAGCCTGGCCAACTAACTTAAGTTCGGCTATCATTGCTTGATTGGTAGAGGCAGTTCCCGAAGCAAAGAAATAGTCATCCATCGACTCAATCCATATCTCTGCCTCTTCTGCAATGTGTATCCCTTCCCCAT